>NW_024083014.1:0-49370 GCF_003009895.1 Hyaena hyaena | reverse complement strand
CATCCATACTGTTCCTAATGATAAAATTTCATTCCTTTTGCTGCTTAAGTAATATTCCACTATGTATATGTGTGTATATACACACATATATTCCACCATGTATATGTTTCGATTTCATTTTTGCTTTTAATTCCCTGGCCTTTGGAGATGTATGGAGCAAGAAACTGTTGCAGCTGAGGTGAAGGAGGTTGTTGCCTGCTTTCTCCTCTAGGCTTTAGATGGTTTCCTGTCTCACATTTAGGTCTTTCATCCATTTTGAGTTTATTTTTGTGTATGGTGTAAGAAAGTGATCTAGTTTCATTCTTCTGCATGTTCATGTCCAGTGCTCACAGCACCATTGCTAAAGAAACTGTCTTTTCTTGTTCCATTGGATACTTTCCTGCTTTGTCAAAGATTAGATGGCCATACATTTGTGGGTTAAAATATAGGTTCTCTACTCCATTTCATTAATCTAGGTTTCTGTTTTTTTGTCAATACCATACTGTTTTTTAAAAATTATTAAAAATGTTTTCTTTATTTCTTAGAGAGACAGAGACAGAGAGACAGCAGGTGAGGGTCAGAGAGAGAGGAGATACAGAATCTGAAGCAGGCTCCAGGCTCTGACGTAGTCGTCAGCACAGAGCCTGACGTGGGGCTCGAACCCACAAACTGCAATCATGACCTGAGCAGAAGTCAGCGCTTAAATGACTGAGCCACCCAGGAGCCGCAATACCATGCTGTCTTGAGAACAGTTTTGTAGTAGACCTAAGGTCTGGGATGGTGATGCCTCCCTCTTTGGTATTCTTTTTCAATATTACTTTGGCTATTTGGGGTCTTTTTTGATTCCATCCAAACTTTAGGATTATTGCCTGTTAGAGCTTCGAGAAGAATGCCAGTTAAATTTTGATGGGATTGCACTGAAAGTGTAGATTGCTTTGGGTAGTATGGACATTTTGACAATATGTACATTTCCAATCCATGAGAATGGAATGTTTTTCCATTTCTTTGTGTCTTCTTCCATTTCCTTCATAAGTTATCTACAGTTTCAGCATACAGATCTTTTAGATCTTTGGTTAATTTTTTTCCCAGNGGTTAAGGAAGCAGAGATGTGCCTTCAAACAGGACTCCCTGCTTGGGCAGATCATGTCAGCAAACAGGATGTTCTGCCAAGAGGCCTGCACACAATATCCGAGGTTAATGATCCGCTCACATACGAGGGAACATGCCCTCCTTAAAAATAAGGAAGAGGCTGGAGTTCTGGGCAGGCCTCTTAGTAAACGTGCTGTGGTCACTTCCTCCCTTTGCTGCCCCCCGTCTTTGGAATGTGCTTGGCTTTTTGTCCTTATTTGTAAAAGAATGCATCTCGTAGATTTCAGTATGTGTCCAGGTACCAGCGTATAAAAATGAACCGCAAGGGGGCTTGCGGAGAATTTTCTCCCTCCGGAGTTGTGTCTTTGTCTGTCTTTTGGGTGTGTCTTGTCTTTGTGTCATTTCGCCCACAACAATTGTAAAGAGAATCCATTTCGTGATTTCTCTTTCTGTTGCTTCATTATTGGTGTACAGAAAAGCAATCAATTCTGTACACTGATTTTGTACAATTTGTACAATAATAGTACATAGAATAGCCTTGTATGGTAACAGAGGGTAGCCACACTTGTGGTGAGCATAGCATAAGGTATAGAGAAATTAATCACATGTTGTACTCTTGAAAGTCATATAATGTGTGTCAGCTATACTCAAAAAATTAAAACAGGCAGTTCACTTTCTAACTCAAATCATTTAAAAAGTTAACTTGATATCCCTACTTGAAATTCGAAAAATGTACCTTTTCCTAGAGATGTAATGGAAACAGTAAATAACATAAAAACTATTTGAAAATTTAAAAGGAAAGAATAAGCGATACCCATTTGTAATATAATGCCATTTCATATATGTTGTCTCATTGGTTCTTCATAGCAAACATTTAGTGTAAGTATTGTGATTTCTATGTTAGATATGAGGAAACAGTCGCGAAGGATGTCAATACCTTTCCCACATTTACACAGTGTGTGTCAGAGACAGGATTGAATCCCATTGTTATTTCATGCCATAGCCTATAGGGAGACAGTGGGAAGGACCCAAGTCAATGTGCTTCAGCCAGTCCCCCTGGTTCCTTTTCCTTTCCTTACTTGAACCCTACTATATCATCTAGCTCCACAACCTAGAGAACTTACACATATTTTGTGGCAAAGCAGAACAGCCTACCTTTAGACTCCCTTCCAATTTGAAACTTAGACATTCAATCCTTTTTACCAGAAATATATTTTAATGTCTATTTATTTTGAGAGAGAGAGAGAGAGAGGGAGAGAGAGAGAATCCTATGCAGGCTGCATGCTGTCAGTACAGAGCCTGACTGGGGCTGGATCTCATGAACTATGAGATCATGACCAGAGCTGAAACCAAGAGCCAGATGCTTAACCAACTAGGCCACCCGGGCACACACAACCTCACCAGGAGATATTTTGAATACTCTGTAAGGGAGTAGACACTTGCTGCTTGTAACCTACTGCCGCTCCCTAAGGATGGTGAATTCTAAGTACAGCACTTAGTTTCGGAAATAGTTTTAGTGGGAGGATGCAAATGGGGGCTCAGAGATGTAACTCCTGTACTGTGGACAGAAATAGGGGTATGAGAGCCAAGCTTCTGGATTATTAGGGGGATAGACGTGTATGTAGAGGGAACTAGGCATTTGTTGCTTCTCTGCCCCTACCTTTATTTATTTTCTTTTTTGGCATGTTTATTAGTTATTAATTTTAGTTTACGTTTATACCTTTCTAAATTCCAGATACTTAACATGCAGTGTAATATTACTTGCAGGCGTAAAATACAGTGATTCAACCCTTCCGTACATCAACCAGTGCTCATCACCACAAGCACTCCTTAATCTCCATTGTCTATTTAATCCATCCCCCAACCCGTCTCCCTTCTGGTAACCATCAGTTTCTTCTCTATAGTTCCAAGTCTGTTTCCAGGTTTACCTCTCTTCCCCCCACCCCCCAAGACCATTTGTTTTGTTTCTAAACTTACACAGAGGGTTGAACTCATATATTTGTCTTTCTCTGACTGACTTCTTTTGCCTAGCATAGAATCTCTAGCTACTTCCACGTCATTGCAAATGCCAAGATTTGGTTTGGTTTTATGGTTGCGTAATATTGCACTGTATATAGATACTACATCTCCGTTATCCATTCATCAATCAAAGGACACCTGGGCTGTTGCCATTGCTTGGGTATTGCAAATAATGCTGCTATAAACATGTATCCCTTTGAATTGGTATTTTTGTATTCTTTGTGTAAATACCTAGTAATACTATTGCTGGACAAGAGGGTCGTTGTATTTTTAACCTTTTAAGGAGCCTCTGTAGTGCAAGAGGGTCTCCCTTTCTCCACACCCTTGCCAACACCTGTTGTTTCTTCTGTGCAGTTGTCATGATAGTCTGTTTAAAAAAACCCGAATGGACTTCAGCACAAGATTGCTAGAACTGAGACATGAATTTAATAAAGCCTCAGGATACAAAATCAACATACAGAAATCTGTTGCATTTCTATGCGGCAATAGTGAAGCAGCAGAATGGGAAATTAAGGGATCCATCCCACTGACAACCGCACTAAAAACAATCAGATACCTGGACACAAACCTAACCAGAGAGGTGAAATACCTGCAGTACTCTGAAAACTCTAAAACGCTGATAAAACGCATTGACGAGGGCACAAAGAAATGCAAAGACATTCTGTGCTCATGGACTGGAAGGACAAATATTGATAAAATGTCGAATCTACCCAGAGCAGTCTACACATTTAATGCAATCCCTAGCAAAATACTGCCGGCATCTGTCACAGAGCTAGAACAAACAGCGTAAAGCCGGTATGGAGCCACAAAAGACCCTGACTAGCCAAAGCGACCTTGAAAAACTAAAACAAAGCTGGAGGCATCACTGTTTTGGACCTGAGGTTGTATTACCCAGCTGTAGTGATCCAAACAGTATGGTACTGCCAACAAAATAGACACACAGATCAATGGAACAGAATAAAATGCCCACAAACGAACCCACAAGTATACGGTCAATTTATCTTTGATAAAGCAGGAAAGAATATCCAGTAGGAAAAAGACAGTCTCTTCAACAAATGGTGCTAGGAAAGCTGGACAATAGCATGCAGAAGAACGAAACGGGTCTACTTTCTTACACCATACACAAAATTAAGATAAAAACAGGGAGGCAAACCGTAAGAGACTCTGAAATACAGAGAACAATCAGGGTTGCTGGAGGGGGTGGCTGGGTGGAAGGGTGGGATGAAGGGTTTAATGGGTGATGGGCATTAAGGAGGACACTTCTCAGGGTGAGCACTGGGAGTCAACGGGAGAGATGAATCACTGGGTTCTACTCCTGAAGCCAAGACTATACTTTATGCTATCTAGCTTGTTTTCAATAAATTGTAAAACTAAATTCACAATGGATCCAAGGCCTAAACGTGAGACCCGAAACCATCAAAACCCTAGAGGAGAACACAGACAGTAACCTGTTTGACATCTGCCGTAGCAACTTCTTTCTAGATACGTTTCCTGAGGCAAGGGAAACAAAAGCAAAAGTAAACTACTGGGACTATATCAAAATAAAACCCTTCTGCACAGGGAAGGAAACCATGAACAAAATGAAAAGGCAAACTACAGAATGGGAGAAGATATTTGTAAATGGCATATCTGATAACGAGTCAGTACCCAAAATAGAGAGAGAATTTATAAACCTCAACACCCTAAAATCCCCAAAGAACACAATATGAAACATGAGCAGAAGACATGATTGGACATCTTTGTAAAGAAGACCTCAAATTGCCAACAGACACATGAAAACATGCTCAACGTCACTTGTCATTAGGGTAATACAAAACGACAATGAGACATCACCTCACACCTGTAAGAATGGCTAACATCCATGCCTTTAAATCACGTTTGAAAAAGAAGTTTTGCAGGAGAGCTGAGGTTTTTTGTTACCATGGGACTGATATGTAATTCTTTGTCTTTGTTTGTATAAATTGTTCCCAATATCTTTAAAGTTATTTATTTTTATATTTAATTTTTTATTTAAAAGAAGTTTTTTAAACATTTATTTGTCTAAATATTTTTAAAGGTTTATTTATTTTTCAAAGTCAGAGACAGAGCATGAGCATTGGACGGGCAGAGAGAGAGGGAGACACAGAAGCAGAAGCAGGCTCCAGGCTCTGAGCTGTCAGCACAGAGCCTGGCCCAGGGCATCATGGACACCATCAGGTTTCCTGGCCCACATTTTCAGATGTATTTACTTTGAGGAAGAGTAAGGGCTCTAACTTAGAACTGAATCCCGAAATCTACTGCTTATCAGAGTCAAATGTACATTTGGGTACACTCTGACACCCCTTTGTGTGAAGACTAAATGAAGTTATAAATGTAAGGAACCCTGGAGAAAGCAGTTGCTAACAGACAGTACACGTGCTATCAATAGTGGAGTTTTTATAGTAACTTATTCTCTAAAAACTCAATAAATGGATGGAGTGTCCTAAGTGCACACACCTAGTGGAAGGCCAGCTATTCACAATGATAGAGCACAGATCAAAGTATCTAGTTAATAGAGCCGTGACTTTTAACTTTCTGGGCACAGAAGATGAATGACACCATAGAAATTGCAGCAGGTAGCTGTCAGAGTGATGGCATCAGTTGAGGCTACTTGCAGGGAAGCTAGGCACCTCACCAAATGTGAAATGATGGGGACCTGGAGGTTCCCTGCCATTTCTGCAGGGTCCATTTCCCAAGAAAGAGGTGCAATCCAGACACAGCTGAACATGGGAAAGTCTAGTCCTACGTCACTCACAGCCTTTCAGAGTCTTCACTTCCAAAGAATAGAAGATTTAGATACCAATTCGTTCTATGAAGCCAGTATATCCTTGATACTGAAATCCAAGAGAGTATATGAATTAAAAGTCAACGCTACTGTCACTCATGAAGATAGTAATAAAAATTCTAACCCAACTAATATGATGTAGATAATTCACAAAGATAATGTATCATGAACATTCCCTGCCAGGAGTGTATGGTTGATTTAAACATAGTAAAGTATGTATGAAATTCATTGCATTAACACATTAATGGGAGAAAAATCCTACGATCATATGAATCAACGTACTACACGTGTTTGATGAAAGTCAACATATATTCCACATAAATAGTGTAGTACACTAAACGGAGAATGGAACTTCCTTAAAGTCACAGTAAATATAGTCAAATGTTCAAAATTGTCTAACTCCCATCAGGAATAAGAGAAGGATGTCTATTATCAGTTCACTCCAGCACTGTGCTGTGTGGGTCTGTCCAATATTGTAAAGTGAGAAAACAAAGAGGGGAGATAATGATTAAAACAACAGAAACAAACTGTTAGTAGTCACAGATAATAAAATTGCATGTGTTGAAACTCATAATGGATGCTGACGTACACCTCTGGCATTCAATCGTATGCAGCAAGGCTGCTGGAGAGAGTGTCGATGTACAGAGCTATCTGCACTTACCACCTGAATCAGAATATAACATTTCAAAAAACGACACAATTGTTAACAGCACCTAGTACTTAGAGTCAGTCTAACAAGGGACTGCAAGAGTCTTTGGAGAAAGTTGTAAGAATTTATGGAGAGATTTTTAATGCTGAAGTATCCTTCCTATATGAGAGCATATACTTTACCAAGATTTCTTGAACACTCCACACTTTCTATGGATACAAGAAGTGAAAAAGGCACTTCAGGTCAGAACAGATGAAACGAAATGAACCTATTAAAAGGTAGTTTTATTTTTTATTTTTAAATTTAGTTTCTAGTTACTGAACCTGTAACCAGTAGTCCTGGTTTCAGGAGTCGAATTTAGGGATTCATCACTTACATAGAACACCCATGCACTCTCCCTACTTGATGTGCCACAGAAACTAGAAACTAAACCATCTCTTGCCATTTTATTACTCAGTCATTTGATCCTTCATGGGGAAAGGTTTCAAACTGCACGTGTCTTGTAAGAGCCACAATGATTTAGAATTTGACAAATTTAAGAACAGGTATCCGGATCTCCATAGAGAAAAACCCACATCAAACAGTGTGTTTTCTTGTTCTCAGTGGCACAGAAATCTCAATTCAGATGTTAAAATTTGATCAAAGATGCTATCTGATGATAAATAAATCAAACAAAATGGATGATTTTTGGATTCCATGTATGTTATCCAACAGAACCAGAGAATACCAAAAACAGCAATAAAAAATGAATGCAATATATCCGATTTGAAATCACTAAATATAAGCGTCAAGATGGGTTCAGAAATAAAGGGATTCTCCCAGAGTCACACATCTTATGTTAGAGCTGGTATTGGATGCTACTCCAGTGCCTCAGCATATTTCATACAGCTGGTATTACAGCAAATGCATTCTGTGTTTCTTAAAAGAGGAAATTAGAGAAGATTCTGAATTTAATCAGCTATCGTTAAAGTATTTTACTTACATATTTTAAGAGCGAGAGAGTGTGAGAGCAAGAGCACAAATGGGAGAGGGACAGAGAGGGAGGGAGACTCCCAAGCAGGCTCCATGCTGTCAGCGCAGAGTCGAATATGGGGCTCCATCTCACAAACTGTGAGATCATGACCTGAGCCAAATCAAGAGTCACATGCTTCACTGACTGAGGCACCCAGGCGCCCCAGTATTTACACTTTATCAAAAAGCAAATGCTTTCCTATTTGGAAATAGGAAAAAGGAATGAGATGGTAATATTTATTGTTTTCCATTATATGAAATACAAGCCTGTAGACTTCATGTAATTAAAAAAGTGATGATGGAAAAAGGACTTCACATCTTTGTTTTTCTCTATTATGAAACCTTATTTCAAATAACAATCTAAAAAGAAACCACACTAAATCTACATTTGCATTATATTATCACAGTGTACTGAAAGGTGAGGGTACCAGCTAAGAAACTTAACACCATGGACAGGCTTTTTTTAAACTTTATTTATTTACCTTGAGAGTGAGATAAACAGTGACCCAACAGCGGAGGGGCAGTGAGGGAGGGAGGAGGAGAGATCGAGGGGGAGGGGGAGAGAGATGGATGGGGGGAGAGGGAGAGAGACAGAGAGAGAGACAGACAGAGAGAGAATCACAAACACGTCTGCATTGCCAGTGCAGAGTCCTACACGTAGCTCAATCAGAAACTGTGAGCCCAAATCCAGACCTGAGCCCAAATCCAGAGTCAGACACTTAAGTGCCTGAGACACTGAGGGCCTGCACGTTGGATAGGATTTTCATGAAAATTAAAATCTAATTTCTTGAAACATTAACTGAGTGCATTTGTGGGCCTAGGACAAATCCTATACTAGTGAGATCCATTCCCTATTGTACCAATCTGAGAGTTCTTTTGTGAAAATTAACCAGTTAGATTTAATTGCCAAGTCTGTCTGTATATCTTAGAATAAATGAGTCATGTAGATGACAGAATATCAACAATAACAGCAAAACATGAGTGAAAAATAGTCAAACTTCAATCTTAACAGGGAGAATAAAGGGAGCAGGGTGGACAGAAAGCAAAGACTTTGTCATCAATCCTCTTGTAGAAACCTCTCCCCAGCAAATCCCTAAAATAATCCATGGCCTGAATGACGCCAAGAGTTCACTACAAGTATTTGAGGAAAACACTGCATTGGAAGCTGTTAATTTCCATTTCATGATCATTTTAAGATTCTTTTGATTTTCCTAATCAGAAAAGTATTTAATCACCTTGTAAAGCCGCTTAAAAACCACACTAATATCGTTTACCAATATGCCAGTTTCCTGAATCATCCAACTTTTCCCATATATACCATATCAAATGATTCAACAAAGGAAACGGTGGGTATCATTCCTTGACCCTTTTTCTGGAGTCTATCTCCTGCTCCACTGAACTTCATTTATCATGTGGCTGTACTTAGCTAATTTTACAGTACACAATATAATATTATGCATTTTGTACAAACCATTCACTATTTGGTATAAAAACACAGATGAAGGAAGTTAAAAAAAAAACAAACTTGAAATGAAATTTAATTATGTCTCGATGTGACAAGCAGTCTTTAGCAAGCCACAATCCCTGAACCTTAGTTTGTAGTGTTTTTGTTTTTTTTAAACGAGGCTAAAATCCCTATGCAAATCATCTTTATTCCAGATGTTGTAAGATATGCTGTCTTGGCCCTCTGCATATACTATTAACAACTGCTTAAACTTTTGACGCACTGAAGAAAAAGGCCACACACAAATGTCCTGAGAAGAACACATTAAACTGGTGAAGAAATGTATACATTAGTAGTCAATAGTTTCCTCTGATTTAGGAAGGACTGCATTGGAAGAATGAGGGGAAATTCACTAGAGCAAAGAGAGCTGCAAACTATATTCACATTTTCAAGGAGTTTTGAGGAAATGACTGAGATTCTCTCCTAATGTTTTCTCTCGTCCTGTTATGACATAATGCATGATGCAAAAATATGCCCTGTGCCCCCAGTAAGCATTCTTTCCGACTTTACCTTCACCGTGATCCATAGGTGCTTCTGCAACTGCTTTCCCTTTATCAGGAATAATATCCTGACTCTCAGGGGGGGCCTCCTTTTGTTGAGGTTGCTCATCACTCCACTGTTGGACCGAGAGTGTGTGTGTGTGTGTGTGTGTCCAAATAAAAACTGCATTTAAATACATACCAATAACATAAACATACAGCACATTTTATATCAAATAATAGATAAGTATAAAAGCACTTATAACACATGATTGTATATATTTATTCCTAAAATGAATATGGCAGTGTATACATATAATGGAATATTACTCAGTCATGAAAATGAATAAAATCTTGCCATTTGCAATGATGTGGACAGGGCTTAGAATGTATTCTGCTGAGTGAAAGAAGTCAATGAGAGAAGAACAATCACCTTATGATTTCACTCATCTGTGGAATTGAAGAATAAAACAGAGGAACACATGGGGAGACAAGGAAACATAAGAGGAGAGAGGGAAACAACTCACAAGAGACTCTTAACTGTAGAGAACAAAGTGAGGGCTGATGGAGGTAGGTGGGTGGAGGATGGCATAAATAGATGGGTGATGGGCAATGAAGAGGGCACTGCTGATGAGCACTGGGTGTTGTATGTCAGTCATGAGTCACTGA
The DNA here is from genome assembly GCF_003009895.1 of Hyaena hyaena. Classification (NCBI taxonomy): domain Eukaryota; kingdom Metazoa; phylum Chordata; class Mammalia; order Carnivora; family Hyaenidae; genus Hyaena; species Hyaena hyaena. Next base: position 39,168 of record NW_024083014.1, on the reverse strand, counting down.
AATCTACTCCTGAAACCAATATTGCACTGTACGCTAGGTAACATTTAATGTTAAAAAAAGTTACTCTTCCCACAGCCTTGATACTCCAGAAGAGGTACCCACAAGCACGTGGGAGGCTATTTTACACTGTGCTGGGGCAGATATGTACAGCCTTTTGTTAACAAACGTAACAAAGGAGTCATAGGGGACATTTCCACAGGCAACACGAGGACGGACGCCTTCTGGTTCAACGTTTCCAGTTACTTATCAGCAGAGAAACGTTTATCACTGTACCTGTATGTTTGTACTTCAACAACATTTTCAGAAAAATAAACTGATGGTATAGAAAACATCAGATATCGAAAGACTCACAGCCACAGGTGCAGCTGGCCGGTTAGCCTTTCGATTACCCTTTCTTTCTTCAGATTCAGATCTTGCTCTCACTCGCCCACTCATATTTCACTCTGAAAGTAAGGTATCAGTATTTGGAAAATGTACTCTCAAGGCTAGGTATACCACTTCGAAGGCGAAACGTTTTCATGTTTTTACTTTGAAAATACTTTCAAAATCAACCTTGCATTAAGGATACTGTACATGCTGTGGTTGCACCAAATAAATGCCCAAATCAATGTAAAAGATCATTTACATCAGCCAAACTGGCAAGCAAATCACCTTACGGACAGGATCAAACATGAGGTTTACTTCCACAGCTAGATTCCACATCATAGAGGCATGTGAGAAAACAGTGCAGGAAATTTCAAACCGAGGCACTATTGCTTTCCACATTCTCATTTGCTGGGCCCATTTTACCCCCTTAAAAAAGGTTTGGTTGGGTCACACAGAAGGTCTTCATATTTGCACACTGCCGGTGGCTGTCTTCCCAAACCTAGGGCTCACGTGACTAGTTTCGAAACTGAACCCCAGGCAGCTCCTCCCTTGACACCAGGCACAGTGCGATACAAATCTTGCGGACACAGTTCCCACCCCGATGTGGTCCCCGTTTCCTGCCCACCCCCCTTTTTAAAATAGCCGTCACGCCCATCCCCGAGGCCAGGCGGGGCTTGAACTCACCACCCCGAGATCAGACCTGCGCTGAGACCGCGCGTCGGCCCTTTCCAACTGGCCCACCCAGGCGCCCCTTCCACACCTGTTCTCTACTGCCTGGCCCGCCTCGCACCCAGGGTCCCCCTGAGGACTCTGGCTTCAGTGCTCTGCCGGCACGTCCGGGTGTCTCCAGGACTCACATACCTCGAAGGACGCCCCCAGCACCCTCCCTGTCTGCATCACCTTCGTCCTCCTCCCCCGCCATCCCCACTCGTCCCCGTCCTACCTCGAGGACCAGGGCCACGGCGGCCATGACGCCTGGGGGAAGAACGCTATCTCCTAGCAACTTCCACCGCGGAGGCCACAGACCTACGGCTCCGAACCGCCCGAGCCCCACTGCCACGATCCTCAGAGTCACTCACACTTCCAGTCCCGGAAGGACGAATTCGTGGGCCTCCAGCTGAGTTCCGGTAGCGAGAAGGATTAGAGAAGAGCGAACACGACCACCACCGCCTCAGCTCCACTCACGGAAGGTGGGCAGCACGGCGCATGCCCAGTTCGGCTGCCGAACGCAGGCCGGAAGGCGCGCGCCCAGCCACCGGCCTTCCTAGCAACGGGCATGCGCACAGGGTTGGGCACCTGCAGGGAAGTGTGAGATTGTCAGGCCTGGGAGGCTGAGGCGTCCAGGCACGCGATCTGCCGAGGAAAAGGAAAGGGCTCGAAGAGTCTGCTTTTAGACCTCACCCATCCCACATCTGGACCCAGAGTCTTTAGGGACACACAGCCCCAGGTACCTTTAGAGGAATATAGGGCTCAGAAAAACGCTGAGACAGAAATACCTGTTAAGTATTTGAATCCTATTTTTATACCTGTTTTGATTAATCAGTTCCTCCTTTGCTTTAGTTTTCTGTCATCCTTGAATCCATTTGCTCATTCTTATAGAATCAATATATTAACACGTGTTTACTTTTTGGTTCAGCTAATATCTTCTTTTCTATAGATTGATTATTTCTTTTAATTCAAGGTAGCTAACGTCTAGTGTAGTGTCGGTACCAGGAGTAGAACCCAGTAATTCAGCACTTACATACAACACCCAGTGATCCTCGGAACAAGTGCTCTCTCATTGATGCCCATCACCCATTTAGCCCGTCCCATCACCCCCCTCCTTTCTAACAATCCCCACTTTTGTTCCCTGATTGAAGTGTCTCTTATGCTTTGCCTCCCTCTCAGTTTTTATCTTATTTTCTCTTTCCTTCCCCATGTTCATCTGTTACACCTGTTTAATTTTTTTCTGGTGCTACTGCACATTCAAATCTCTGCACTGGTGGGGCACCTGGGGGTCTTTGTCGGTTGAGCGACCAATTTGCCTCAGGTTGTGATCTCATGGTTTGTGGGTTTGTGTGTCTACCTCTCTCCGTGCCCCTTCCTTGCTTGCGTGCTCTCTCTCTTTTTCAAAAATATATAAATAAAACATTAAAAAAGAGAAATCTCTGCATTGATAACTGATTTCTCTATATAACCGGTCATTCTTAGGTCTATTTTAGAAACATCCATACATACTGAGCCCAGGATTTAGGCTCAGTCCACGGTCACATGGCATACAGCAGTGGTGACTATACTCCTCAAATTCTGTACTTCCGAAATCTCAGCCAACATCTTATACGCAAAGCAGACTGTATCACATCAAGGGAGAGCACTACCTGGAGAGAGCCTTAGTAGAGTGTTGGAGGTGGCAGGGCAGAAGAGAGATTAATTCAGATTTTGAAGTCGGGTATACAGCAGGTCTTTCAAACTGGAGGAGGGTGTGATTAGGATTGGGTAAGAATCGTGATCGAATGACTTAGGATTGGAAGACACGACAGAGCAGGAGTTTGAAGACCAATGCTTCAAAGATTCTTGTGGTTGAAAAATTTTCAAGCCTTTACTTCAGCTTTGCTGCTGCTGCTGAGGCTACACCTCCTAGCATTCCAGACAGGATCTGCTTTGGCAGCTGTCATCTTAATACTGGAATTGCAATGAGACCAAGAAAAGAATAAGATTTAATACTAGGGTTTTTTGTTTTGTTTTGTTTTAAGGCTATTGCATCTGGTTGTATGATGAAATTGATATAAGTGTTATCTACCTGCAGTATCTTAAATGGTATCAGAAACATCCCTATCAGGGAAAGTTGAAATCAAAGGATATTACTGGGAGACAACTCCCTTGTGTTTTGATTCAGGTCAGCAGATTGGAATTTTAACTTGGTGACAATGAAAAAGGAAAACATGTTCCTATAACTGATTATTTTTTCTCAGATTGTTGCGTGTGGAAAAAGGGAAACAGCATAAAAAGGAGGCAATATACAGATGGAGATAAAATTTGGGGTTTCAAAGCAGTTCTCTGTTTGTAATGAACTCTTTTAAGATGAGTTATCTCGTCCACATAGAATCATGATTTGTCAGCCAGATGTGTATCATTTTGGGCGAGTCCATTGGATTCTATGAGTAACAGTATAAATGGGGCTCAGGACAGCCTTCCTTGCTCCTTGGACTCGGAGTAGATCAGTCTAGGCTTGAAGGGTATTTTGCCCTGGTGTTGCTACCAAAGAAAAGCTTCTGGCTTCTTTGGAACCCTAAGGTCGCAAATCCTAACATCCTGACCTGACTGGATCCTGAAACCTGATGTGCCTCTTGTGGGCTCTTTCAGCATGAGCAGGAGCTGTGCTGCCCAGAAAGCAGGCACAGGCTGAGCGAGCAGGACTGAGACTCTGCGACTGTTGCAGTTCTAAGACACCCAAGTGTGAGTCCAAAATGTAGGGAAACATCACAGAACTGCCTGAAGTGTCCAAGCCACTGCACAAGGAAAAGGGGTGCTTTTCTGATGGGAGCATCTAAAATCAAGATTTATGTCAGCCCTATATTTCTGATGCAGATGCTAGCTACATTCCTAATTTTTGATTCCTGCCAGGAGCTGCAAGATGTGGGAGCACACATTACTATGTGTGAGTGAGAGTTTCACCCAATACTGACAGATCGGGATATCTCACTGCTATTGACTTGGGTTCCATTTTACAGGTTAATAGCAGTTTGTAACAATGAACTGATTTTCCTGACTCTACTTCCCTCACCTTTTTCTTGCTGCACACTCCTTAGTAAGGAAGTTTGTTCATTCAATGCAGATGTCTCCAGCAATTGATTAATCTTTTATAGCTTATTCACTAAATAAAGGCTGGAGACAAGGGGGCCATGAAGTTATGTATACTCATTCAAATGGTTTTCAAACTAGGATTCTAATCTATATCCATTCCTGAACATAATGGGTCTTTCTGGTTGAGTTTAATAAAAATTTTTTTAATAAAAATTCTTTAGTCCCTATTTCATATAATCTTTTCATTCAAAATGTCTGGAGGAAGGTAGGAGATAATCAAAGATATGTAGAATATTGATTTCAGGACAAGCCACACTGATTTTCTAACAAAAAATATATAAATCATGGCAGCTGGGGAGAAGCAACGGCAGAAAGCAAGGATACTAATGACCTCTGAGCTTCCACTTCCTGTCCAAAGTATGCTCTTCCGAATAATGATGGACCAGCTAAAAGTGTTTAATTCAGAAAAAAATAGGTTTATTCAGAAACTTACAGAGAAATGCACCTGCATTTCTAAGGTAGTCTTTTGTAATTAATGAGATTGGTTTAGCTAGCTGTAATGGTTAATTTTGTGTCCATTTGGCTAGGCCATGCTACACACATACCTATTCAATTCCTATTCTTGATGTTGTCATGAAGCTAATTTTCAGATGAAATTAACGATTTTAAATCTAAAATTGAAATTTCTCTTCCATTTTATTTTGAGAGAGAGACAGAGAAACAGAGAGAGAGAGAGAGAGAGAGAGAGAGAATGTGCAAGCAGGGGAGCGGGACAGTGCGAGAGACAGAAAAAAAATCCCAAGCAGGTTCCATGCTCAGTGTGGAGCCCTCCTTGGGGGCTTGATTAAAAGACCTTGGGATCATAACCTGAGCCCAAATCAAGAGTTGAACAGGCAGTTGACTAAGCCACCCAGATGCCCTGAAATTTCTATTTTAAATTTATATTTTAGGCAACTATGGGTGGCTAGGTCAGTTAAGCATCCAACTGTTGATTTGGGCTCAGGTCATGCATGATCTCACAGTTTGTTCAATCGAACCCCAAGTTGGGCTCGGCGCTGATAGCCAGTTGCCTGGTTAGGATTTTCTCTTTCCCTCTCTCTCGGCCCCTCTCCCCGCCTCTTTCTCAAAGCAAATTAATAAATGCCACAAAATTTAAAAGAAATTTAATCTTTAAAAATAGAATTGCACAGGTGTGTTTGTGTGTATATATATTCATATGAATATACACATGCCATGGGTCCTATTTCTCTGGAGAATCCTGGCTAATATACAGGACTCTTAAAGGGCATAACTGACATGAATCCTGCAGTGTAGGCTGGTCTCACCCTGTTGCATGGGTTCTAAGACAATGAGACCTGTAGCATTTCTCTCCCGTCCTCTGGAGACTGTCGACCGTATGGTTCAGCGTGATGACACAGGGTATGGTTATCTAACTTGTTAGGGTTACCTTAATTCCACAAATGTGGAGTGGCCTCCAATGTGTGTCAGGTCCACTACTCGGCCCCGAGGACGCCAGGATGAGCTGGGTGGTTCCAGCCTTCCAGGAAGGAGTTAAGGGTCTGGTGAAGGCAATAAACAGGAAAACAAAACTTCAGTGCAGTAAGGCAATGAGCATAGCTGGTTTTGCTGACTCACTCAGGGCAGATGGCACTAGCAATATCTCACACTTAATTCTCCCCATCCATTAACAGTATACCCTCAAGAAAATCTGTCTGGTAGGTGTAGTTTCATTTCGCTCACTTTGCTTCTGCCAGGCCCGCACAGCTACACATGTCAACCAGTATTGGTGTGTCATACCAGACTCAGATCCTAAAAAGAATTACCTTCACTGATGTGCTTTCCAAACCAGTCAGGGTTCTTTGTCCATTGCTAGACAAAGCAAAATGCAAGCTTCCCTCGCTGTTCCCTCAGTGTCTAGGAAGTCACATTTATAAAGAATCCAGTTTATTTAAGTTGCTAGAGGGAAAGGTTTGCATCCCTGCCATGTTCAGCCTCTAAGGGGCAGTAGCCACCTCCAGTCTTTTCAACAACCCAAACTACCCTCTCATTCACCTATATACCACTCCCATTTCATGAGGTGTGCTGCTGTACACACCCAACTTTTTGGTCAGCAAACACCAGTTCATGATGGAGAGCTCAGGTTCGTGACAGCTTGGTGGCCTATGGGTAAGTTTCCAGTCTCTACTAAAGCCCACTAGAGGCCAAAAGCAGTTTCTCAAAAGGAGAGTAATTATCTGAGAATGAAGGCATATCTCAACATGAACATGGAACATTACATTGGGCACCTGAAAAATTCACTGACGTAGAAAACCCTTGAATTTTTGTCAGGTTTAGTTCACTCCCTCTGACACACAAGAATCTTACCAATAAAGTCTAGAGTGACCGCAACCTCTCCCTTACTACGCCCCATCACCATAATGCCTTCCATGTAATGGACTGGTATGATATACTGAGGAAGGGAAAGGAAATTAAGATCCTGTGATCTAAATTATAACACGAGGGAGACACTGATATACCAATGAGGTATGACTTTGAAGGTATATTGTGAACCTTAGCAGCTGACAGCCCCACTACCTCTGGTGGCACTTATGGACGGAAGTAGAGAAAAAGGCATATTCCAGACCGATAGCTGCATACAAGGTTCTAGGGCATGTGTTCATTTGCTCAAGCCATGAAAGCACATCTGGTACAGCCGCTTCAATTGGACTCAACACCTGGTTCAGCTCACAATAATACACTTTCATTCTCCAAGTTCCATCTGTCTTATGTATGGGCCAAGTTTGAGACCGGTACAGGGGTAGGTTGGAAATTACCAATGGTGTACTTTCACGTCTTTGATCTCTGCAGTCCCTCCTGGGATGAAACACTGCTTTAAGTTTACTCTGTTCCTAGGAAGAACCAGTTATAATGGCTTCCTTTCAAACTTCCGCACCATAATAGCCTTCACCCCATAGGTTAGGAAATCAATTTCAAACGTAGGACCTTAGTATCCATATTCCAATTATGAATTCCAGACTGGGAAAATAAACACAAGACGGGTTTGGGAGCTCACTGTGTTAGTGTTTACTTGAACTGAGCTACAACTCCATTGATCATCAGACCTCAAGAAGGCCCTCCTTAGACTGGAGGGTCACAGTGTCATTTTGGGTCTTCTGGTATCAGTGTCCTCTCAGAACCAGTGTCCAATAGGCCCTAAAAGCTGACTATTTCCTTATCCCCAGTATATTACTACCCAAGTATAACGTCCTTTTGAGAAGACTAGAAGAAACGTTTAAAGTCACAATTTCCAGAAGTTTATGTTGACCTTAAAAAAACAAAAGAGCCAACTATTTTACCAGCAAAATAACTTTCTTCAAGAAAACCAGAGGACTTGCACTACTGGACAGCGAAACTATGGTAACCCATGCTTAAGTGCAGACAACACTCTTACAGTAGGCAAGAGGAAGCTGGGAGGGGCTGCTGCAGCTTCTCATTGCCTGAGCCCGGTGTGTTTCATTGGATGGACTATTGCTGGGCAAAGGAAAAATCTTCCTTCCTCCTTCTAGGGTTTGTAAACTAAACTTCCTGCTGGAGAATGAGAAGTGTGTTTGTTAGACAGTGGTGGTGTATGAAAGCCCCCCTTGGGGGCTTCCTGACTCTATTTTTATGAAGTTTCTGTCACATGGAACAGTCTCCTTCCTCAAGGGATCTCAGTCTCCCCTTATTTTAAAGTGTTCCAAGTAGGTAAAAAGAAACTCAAGTGTTAGAATTGACTGAGGGCTCGTGACTCTCTTCTTACGATTTGAATTCGATTTCTTCACTTGCCTTAGTAGTTTTCTGCTTATAGAGACCAAAGGTCTGCATGAGTCAGACTACTACTTTCCACTTAGAGAGACGATAGGACTGCATGAGTTAGACTGCTCTGATTGCTGCTTTGAATCTCCTGTATTCAAGGTAACAACAACCTTGTCTTTGGCAATGGAGTGCTGCCACGTGGACATTGCCACCTCAGGATCTAAACACTGTCACTTTGGAACGTGAATACATACATTTAGAGTTTCCAAATGAGTGGCTCAGGGTCTCACTGTAAAGTATGAACTACGCAGAAGAGCAATCACTGAGCTTCTCAGGGTTGCTGTGCTCTCCCCACACAAATGTTTTTTCTCACCGTAGTGAGCAATGATATGTCTTCTATACTTCCCAGTGTGGGTGAGTAGGTCTCAATTGACAAATACACTCTAACCTTCTAACCTCCCTCAGCCCTTGACCCCTTTCTTTTACACTAAACCAAGACAGGTCGGGTATTTCCAGTCCCTTCACGGTGGGCCACTTTTTGGTCCATGTTTCCAACAACAAAGCAAACACACTGTGAGAGCCCTTTCTTCATCCCTGAGCTGCAACACTCGATGAAGAATCTCCACTTAGTGAGCCCATATCAATAAAGTCAGCCTGACCCAACATGATGATCCTTGCATCATTATCCCACTTGCTTACTATTCATTCCCTCACATGTTCCCTGAATTTCTGCTGATATAATTTAAAACTCAAGTAGTTCTTTTTGGGTTGCATAACTCCTCATGGGTCACACTTTGTATGTCGCCTTTAGGGGCCTAATGGGACCCAAGTCTAGATACAGGTCTAAAGCCAAGAAGAGTGATGCAAGAAAGTCCTGAGGAGACTCAGCATTGTAATGCATGGAAACTGCCTCATGGGAGGCTCTTACCATTTGCTCAGGAAATGCAGGGTTCATAGGCTCAGACACAGGTGAATAAGCCATCCTACTGTGAGCGGGGTGGCTCGCTCTGGGGGTGGGAGGCCAATTCCAATGGGGTTGGGGAAACCTCTCCTACTAGTAAGAAAGATTCATCAGCACTTAAGGGACTGATGTGCCTAGCTTCAGCATGACCTTCCCACTAGTTCCCATTCCAAGTCACAGGATCCCTTCTTCTCCCAGTCAGTGACCCTCATTTTTACACTAGATACCCTGCAGGCCTGGGACTTCACTGTACTGTAATTCAGTCAAGGGTGAGATGGGATTCTCCATTTGATTTTCAGCAATATCAGCCATGTAGCTACAGGAAACAAGGCTCTCTTTCAGGACACAAGTAGAAAATCGTAAGTCATTCATGACTCAGAAGTCAAATGCTTCACTTCATCTTTTTCTTTGGCTACATTGTCCAGGGACATTAGGAGAAACCAAGTGATAAGGGCAACAAAGGCAAGAGAAATGAAGGCAAGTCTACAGGAAATCTCCTAACAGCTTGCAGCCCACTGATAGACACCTGAAACATGCAGAGCGTGACCTTCCTCAAGGAACTCTTGCTGCCTTAGTGCCTTCATATTTTTGTTTTATTAAAGACTAAAGTAAACTGTTAACAGCAGCTGTCCCCTCAAGGTCCTGAAATCCTTGTTTCCAAATCCCTTAGAGACTTACAGAATCCGTAACCCTCACTAACGTAAAGTGTATAGTTCGTCACTCTTCACAGTCTGAGGCAGCTCTTCTGCCCATGGGTCCTGTCCCCATGTTATAAGGAAACCACCTTTTTGCACCAAAAATGTCTCAAGCATTCTTTCCTAGCTGTTTGCTCACAAACCCCACTTCATTATTTCAGAACAACTAATATCGTTACATTCCTTACTTTTCCGAAAATGTTCAAAAGTATCACATACACAGTCAGGTGTCTCCTTGCTTCTTATAAGTCGCTGACGACAAGTATCAAATGCGCAAATTTTGGGTATCTCTATAAACACATCATGGACCCTCGCTGCTCTTTTCACTACTGGAAATCGAGCCATTAGTTTCTCCCAATGGAATCATAGTAGACACTCAATTCCAACAACCAGCAATCAATTCAGAAAACTCATTCTTAAAATTTAGTTCCTCTAGAAACACTCTCAGCACCAAAATCTTCCTTAGTCACCATTCTCCAGAGAACCAGTACCTACAAGGTTGCATAGAGATATATAGAAGAGGATATTTATTATAGGAGCTGGATTATGTGATTATGAGGGTGAGATTCCCAAGGTTTGCTCTCTACAAACTAGACAACAAGACAAGTCCATGGTGTCGTTCAGTCCAAGGATAAAGGCCTGGTTACTGGGGGGCGTCAGTCCCACTCTGAGACCAAATCCAGAGAACCAAAGGCATTGATGTCAGAAGACATGAGGAGGTAGGTGATTGCCACACACTCTGTGCTAGAGCAAAAGGACCCATCTCCTGTAGTAGTCCTATCATATGACGCAATGTGAGAATTACATTTCAAATGATTAGTAATAACCATTTTGACCTCAATCAGCAGGCAATCTGAGCTTAGTTACTAGCCGTTTACAGTACACAGGAAAATGGCAGCTGCCCAGAGTCTGTAGAACGTTTCCCATCCCCACTCATCCTTGTTCCTGTGAAAATCTGAATTTCTTCCTAGTTTCTACTGCTTGAAATAAGAGAAGCTCTGGTCACGCAGACAACTGAAGCATTCCCACAGGTACAGGTGTCGCTGGCACTCTCAGCTCTAACTCCTTGCTTAGCAGCTCAGACAGAACTCCCGGGGGCACGTACTACACCATTCGTCCTGCCTCTTCAGTGTCTTTTCGACTTGCTGCTGCCTCCTGTGTGTCACCAGAGCTTCTTCACAACTTACTGTCATCTGAATCAACTTTAGGGCCATACAACAAGCTGGCCAACAGTTACCTCCAACAGTAATGGTGGGAAAAGCTAAATATTTGTACCAGGTTGAAGTCTGCCCTTTGAAGTGGACTGTAACAATTCAGGAATCATCAAAGCCCAGGTCCCAAATCTGCCCAGGTATCTGATGGCAGGAATCTGATGTTTGCCATTAAGGTGCTCACAGAAAGGCTAAATCCAGAAATCGCTATCTCCAAACCTTTGAGCACTATGAGTGAACTACAAAGAAACACACACACATGCACACACAGACACAAGGGTTAAAAGAAAAAAACGAGTAAAATCTGTTAATGATAGTCTTGCTGATAAGGTTTCTAAAAAAATTTTTAGTGTTTAATTATTTTTGAGACAAAGAAACAGAGCATGAGCAGAAAAGGGGCAGAGAGAGAGGGGGACACAGAATCTGAAGCATTCTCTAAGCTCTGAGCTGTCAGCACGGTGCTCGACAAGGGCCTCGAACTCATGAGCGGTGAGATCATGACCTGAGCCAAAGGCAGACACTTAAGGGACTGAGCCACCCAGGTGCCCCATTGGAAATAAAGATTTTAAAGATAAAAGATACAATAAAACTTTGAGAATTATGACTATTCTCACTCTTAAATAATTTTGAAGAAAAACATTGCATATTCAAGTTGCTTTTTAAGAAGCCAGAAACAGAATGACTGAGAAATTCTCTTGCCTAGGTCAAGGTATTTCCTTAAAAAAAAAACAACAACCAACTAGAAGGAACATATTAGTTTCATAATATATCCTACAATTAGTTCACCAATATATCTTAATTTATTTAGAAAAAGATACTTCATGATTAGTTCACCCTTCCTGTACTTCCCTTCCATATACTACCGACCACCCAAAACTTAGAGGTTATATAAAACTAATAAAAATGGACAACTGCACTAGTTCTCTACATTAACAAGGGTTTATATTCCACTGTTTTCATCAACATAACTTCACTAATCTAGGAACATCCTGTCTAAGAACAGAAAAGTCACAAATAACTTCTCGTTCATTCCAGGAATGACCTAAAAACCCCATTTACCCTTCCATAAAAATGGCCACATGAAATTTTCAACCACAAGAATCTTTGAAGCTTTGGTCTTCAAACTCCTGCTCTGTCGTGTCTTCCAATCCTAATTCATTCGATCACGATTCTTACCCAATCCTAATCACACCCTCCTCCAGTTTGAAAGACCTGCTGTATACCCGACTTCGAAATCTGAGTAAATCTCTCTCCTGCCCTGCCACCTCCAAGACTCTACTAAGGCTCTCTCCAGGTAGTGCTCTCCCTTGATGTGATACAGTCTGCTTTGCATATAAGATGTTGGCTGATATTTCCGAAGTACAGAATTTGAGGAGTATAGTCACCACTGCTGTATGCCATGTGACCGTGGACTGAGCCTAAATCCTGGGCTCAGTATGTATGGATGTTCCTAAAATAGACCTAAGAATGACTGGTTATATAGAGAAATCAGTTATCAATGCAGAGATTTCTATTTTTTAATGTTTCATTTATACATTTTTGAAAAAGAGAGAGCACGCAAGCAAGGAAGGGGCACGGAGAGAGGTAGACACACAGACCCACAAACCATGAGATCATGACCTGAGGCAAATTGGTCGCTCAACGGACAAAGACCCCCAGGTGCCCCACCAGTGCAGAGATTTGAATGTGCACTAGCACCAGAAAAAAATTAAACAGGAGTAACAGATGAACATGGGGAAGGAAAGAGAAAATAAGATAAAAACTGAGAGGGAGGCAAAGCATAAGAGACACTTCAATCAGGGAACAAAAGTGGGGATTGTTAGAAAGGAGGGGGGTGATGGGACGGGCTAAATGGGTGATGGGCATCAATGAGAGAGCACTTGTTCCGAGGATCACTGGGTGTTGTATGTAAGGGGTGAATTACTGGGTTCTACTCCTGGTACCCATACTACACTAGACGTTAACTACCTTGAATTAAAAGAAATAATCAATCTATAGAAAAGAAGATATTAGCTGAACCAAAAAGTAAACACGTGTTAATATATTGATTCTATAAGAATAAGCAAATGGATTCAAGGATGACAGAAAATTAAAGCAAAGGAGGAACTGATTAATCAAAACAGGTATAAAAATAGGATTCAAATACTTAACAGGTATTTCTGTCTCAGCGTTTTTCTGAGCCCTATATTCCTCTAAAGGTACCTGGGGCTGTGTGTCCCTAAAGACTCTGGGTCCAGATGTGGGATGGGTGAGGTCTAAAAGCAGACTCTTCGAGCCCTTTCCTTTTCCTCGGCAGATCGCGTGCCTGGACGCCTCAGCCTCCCAGGCCTGACAATCTCACACTTCCCTGCAGGTGCCCAACCCTGTGCGCATGCCCGTTGCTAGGAAGGCCGGTGGCTGGGCGCGCGCCTTCCGGCCTGCGTTCGGCAGCCGAACTGGGCATGCGCCGTGCTGCCCACCTTCCGTGAGTGGAGCTGAGGCGGTGGTGGTCGTGTTCGCTCTTCTCTAATCCTTCTCGCTACCGGAACTCAGCTGGAGGCCCACGAATTCGTCCTTCCGGGACTGGAAGTGTGAGTGACTCTGAGGATCGTGGCAGTGGGGCTCGGGCGGTTCGGAGCCGTAGGTGTGTGGCCTCCGCGGTGGAAGGTGCTAGGAGATAGCGTTCTTCCCCCAGGCGTCGTGGCCGCCGTGGCCCTGGTCCTCGAGGTAGGACGGGGACGAGTGGGGATGGCGGGGGAGGAGGACGAAGGTGATGCAGACAGGGAGGGTTCTGGGGGCGTCCTTCGAGGTATGTGAGTCCTGGAGACACCCGGACTTGCCGGCAGAGCACTGAAGCCAGAGTCCTCAGGGGGACCCTGGGTGCGAGGCGGTCCAGGCAGTAGAGAACAGGTGTGGAAGGGGCGCCTGGGTGGGCCAGTTGGAAAGGGCCGACGCGCGGTCTCAGCGCAGGTCTGATCTCGGGGTGGTGAGTTCAAGCCCCGCCTGGCCTCGGCGATGGGCGTGACGGGTATTTTAAAAAGGGGGGTGGGCAGGAAACGGGGACCACAGCAGGGTGGGAACTGTGCCCCCGAGATTTGTATCGCACTGTGCCTGGTGTCAAGGGAGGAGCTGCCCAGGGGTCAGTTACGAAACTAGACATGTGAGCCCTAGTTTTGGGAAGACAGCCACCGGCAGTGCGCAAATATGAAGACCTTCTCTGTGTCCCAACCAAACCTTTCCTAAGGGCGTAAAATGGGCCCAGCAAATGGGAATGTGCAAAGCAATAGTGCCTCGGGTTGAAATTTCCAGCACTGTTTTCTCACATGCCTTTATGACGGGGAATCTAGCTGTGGAAGTAAACCTCATGTTTGATCCTGTCCTCAAGGTGATTTGCTTGCCAGTTTGGCTGATGTAAATGATCTTGCAGCTCATTTATTTGGTGCAACCACAGCATGTACAGTATTCTTAATGCAAGGTTGATTTTGAAAGTATTTTCAAAGTAAAAACAAATGAAAACGTTTACCTTGGAAGTGGTATACCTAGCTTTGAGAGTACATTTTCCAAATACTGATATCCTACTTTCAGGGTGAAATATGAGTGCGCGAGTGAGACCAAGATCTAAATCTAAACAAAGAAAGGGTAATCGAGCGGCTAACCAGCCGGCTACAGCTGTGGCTGTGAGTACTTCAGAATTTGATGTTTTCTATACCTTCAGTTTATTTTTCTGAAAGTGTTGTTGAACTACAAACATACAGGTACAGTGATACACGTTTCTCTGCTGATAAGGAGCAGGAAACGTTGAACCAGAAGGCGTCCATCCTTGTGTTGCCTGTGGAAATGTACCCTATGACTCCTCTGCTATGCTTATTAACAACAGGTTGTACATATCTGTCCCAGCACAGTGTAAAATAGCCTCTAAAGTGCTTGTGGGTGCCTCTTCTGGAGTAGCTAGGCTGTGGGAAGAGTAACTTTTTTTAAAATTTAATTTAACTTAGCGTACAGTGCAATATTTGTTTCAAGAGTATACTTCAGTGGGGTGCCTGGGTGGCTTAGTTGGTTAAGTGCCGACTTAAGCTCAGGTCATGATCTCACAGTTTGTGAGTTCAAACCCCGCATCAGGCTCCGTGCTGACAGCTTGGAGCCTGGACCCTGTTTCTGATTCTGTCTCTGTCTCTCTCTTTCTCTCTGCCCCTCCCCTGCTTGTGCTTTCTCTCTCTCTCAAAAATAAAATAAATTAAAAAAAAAAAAAGAGTAGACTTCAGTGACTCATGACTGACATACAACACCCAGTGCTCATCACCAGTGCCCATCACTCATCATTTATGCCATCCTCCACCCACCTAACTCCATCAACCCTCACTTTGTTCTCTACAGTTAAGAGTCTCTTGTGATTTGTTTCCCTCTCTCCTCTTATTTTTCCATCTCTCCCCATGTGTTCCTCTGTTTTATTATTCCATTCCACAGATGAGTGAAGTCATATGGTGATTGTTTTTCTCTCATTGATATCTTTCACTCAGCAGAATACATTCTAAGCCCTGTCCACATCGGTGCAGATGTCAAGATTTTATTCTTTTTCATGACTGACTAATATTCTATTATATGTATACACAACCATATTCATTGTAAGAATAAATGTGTAGAATCATGTGTTATAAGTGTGTACTGGATGTTTATATTGTTGGTATGTATTTACAATGCAATTTTTATTTGGACACACACACACACACACACACACACACTCTAGGTCCAGCAGCCAAGTGATGAGCAACCTCAACAAAAGGAGGCACCCCCTGAGAGTCAGGATATTATTCCTGATAAAGAGAAAGCAGTTGCAGAAGCACCTATGGATCATGGTGAAGGTAAAGGGGGAAAGAATGCTTACTGGAGGCACAGGGAACATATTTGCATCATGCAATTTGACATAACAGGACGAAACAAAACATTGGAAGAGAATCTCAGTCATTTCCTGAAAATTCTTTGAAAATGTGAATAGAGTATACTATGCAGCTCTGTTCACTGTAGTGAATTTCCCCTAGTTCTTCCAATGCAGGCCTTCCTCAATCCGAGGAAACTGTTGACTACTAACGTATACATTTCTTCACTAGTTTAGTGTGTTCTCAGGACATTTTTCTGTGCCCTTTTTCTTCAGTGCATCAAAAGTGTAAGCAGTTTTTAATAGTATGTGCAGAGGGCCAAGTCAGCATATCATATAACATCTGGAATAAGATGATTTGCATAAGGTGGTAGCCTTGTTTTATAAATAAGAAAACTAAGGTTCAGGGATTGTGACTTGCTAAAGACTGCTTGTCACATGGAGACATAATTAAATTTCATTTCATGTTTTTTTTTATTGCTTCCTACCATCTGTGTTTTTATAACAAAATGTGAATGGTTTGTACAAAATGCATAATACTAAAAAACGTATACTGTAAAATGAGCTAAGTACAGCCACAGGATAATTGAGGTTCAGTGGAGCAGGAGATAGACTCCAGAAAAAGGCTCAAGGAATGATAGCCACTGTTTCCTTTGCTGAATCATTTGATATGGTGTATTTGGGAAATGTTGGAGAATTCAGGAAACTGGCATATTGGTAAACTATATTAGTGTGGTTTGTAAGCGGCTGTATGGGGTGTTTAAATACTTTTCAGATTAGGAAAATCAAAAGAATCTTAAAGTGATCATGAAATGGAAATTAACAGCTTCCAATGCAGCATTTTCCTCAAATACTTGTAGTGAACTTTTGGCGTGATTCAGGCCATGGATTATTTTAGGGATTTGCTGGGAAGAGGTTTCTACAGTAGGATTGATGACAAAGTCTCTTGCTTTCTTTCCACTATACTCCCTTTATTCTCACTGTTAAGATTGAAGTTTGACTATGATTCACTCATGTTTTGCTGTTATTTTTGTTTTTTTTCATAATTCAACTATTTAATGTTATCACAAACAAAATTGTTAACTTTATTTTATTTTTTTTTGTTTTGCAGTTATTTTTGATATCTTGTCATCTACATGACTCATTTATCCTAAGTTATAGAGACAGACTTGGCAACGATAACTAACTGGTTAATTTTCACAAAAGAACTTTCAGGTTGCCACAATAGGGAATGGATCTCATTAGTCTCGCATTTGTCCTAGGCCCACAAATGCACTCACTTAATATTTCAAGAAATTAAATTTTCATTTTCATTAAAATCCTATCCAACGTGCAGGCCCTCGGTGGCTCAGGCACTTAAGTGTCTGACCTTGGATTTGGGCTCAGGTTTGGATTTTGGCTCACAGTTTGTGATTGAGCTACATGTTGGACTCTGCACTGGCAATGCAGAGGTGCTTGTGATTCTCTCTCTCTCTCTCTCTCCCCCGCCCCATCCATCTCTCTCCCCCTTCCCTTCTATCTCCCCTCCTCCCTCCCTCCCTGCCCCTCCGCTGTTGGGTCACTGTTTATCTGACTCTCAAAGTAAATTAATAAAGTTTAAAAAAGCTTGTCCATGGTGTTAATTTAAGGATTCTTAGCTGATACTCTCACCTCTCAGTACACTGTGGTAATATAATGCAAATGTAGATTTAGTGTCGTTTCTTTTTAGATTATTATTTGAAATAAGGTTTCATAATAGAGAAAAACAAAGATGTGAAGTCTTCTTTCCATCATCACTTTTTTAATTACATGAAGTCTACAAGCTTGTATTTCATATAATGGAAACAATAAATATTATCATCTCGTTTTTATATTTTATGTTCACCCCTTCAAGTGATAATCTTTGTCTTTGAAGCACCTGACCTGGAAGCTGGTATCCAAAAATTGCCTCTGCCAAAGACTGAAGATATTACTGAAGATGACACTGATGTGAAGGGGGCAGATTTCCCAACTGTGGAGCCCGTGAAAATGCCTGAAGCAGGTATTTTATCCTTTGGGAATGTGAAGTTTGTTGTTCTTTTCCTGAATTTTATAGTTTTCATTTTTTAGATGTATCTTTACCGATAGATACTTTAATAACAGACTTTACACAGAAAGGTACTTTCACAAGTAGTTCAGACCCTAACTTCCTGACTGCCTGACTCACACCCTATGAGATACACAATTAAATTTGGTCAAAGCCTTATTAAATTATAAAATACGAAAGCATTTCCTTTTTGATAAAGTGTAAATACTGGGGCAACAGATGGCTCAGTCAGTGAAGCATGTGACTCTTGATTTGGCTCAAGTCATGATCTCACAGTTTGTGAGATGGAGCCCCATTTTCGACCCTGTACTGACAGCATGGAGCCTGCTTGGGACTCTCTCTCTTCCTCTCTCTCTGTCCCTCTCTCATTTGTACTCTCTGTCTCTCTCTCTCTGTCTCTCTCTCTCTCAAAATACGTGAATAAACTTAAATAGAATAAACTGTAAATACTGTAACCGATAGCTGATTAAATTCAGAATCTTCTCTAATTTCCTCTTTTAAGAAACACAGAATGCATTTGGAATAAATACCAGCTGTATGAAATATGCTGATGCATTGAAGTACCATCCAATACGAGCTCTAACATAAGTTGTGTGACTCTGGGAAAATCCCTTCACTTCTGAACCCATCTTGATGCATATATCTCGTGATTTCAAATCGGATATATTGCATTTATTTTTTTATTGCTGTTTTTTGTATTTTGTGGTTCTGTTGGATAACATACATGGAATACAAAAATCATCCATTTTGTTTGCTTTATTTATCATCAGATAGCATCTTTGATCAAATTTGAACATCTGAATTGAGATTTCCGTGCCGCTGAGAACAAGAAAACACACTGTTTGATGTGGGTTTTTCTCTATGGAGCCCCGGATACCTGTTCTTAAATTTTGTCAAATTCGGGGCGCATGGGTGACTTAGTCGGTTAAGCGTCTGACTTTCGCTTAGGTCATGATCTCACAGTTCGTGGGATCGAGCCCCGTGTCGGGCTATGTGCTGACTGCCAGCTCAGAGCCTGGAGCCTGTTTCAGTCTGTGACTCCCTCTCTCTCTGACTCTCCCCTGCTCACCCTGTCTCTCTCTCTCTCTCTCTCCCCTAGAAATAATAAATAAAAAACATTAAAAAAATTTGTCAAATTCTACATTACTGTGCCTCTTACAGAACATGTGCAGTTTGAAACCTTTCCCCAATGAAGGCTCAAATGACTGAGTAATAAAATGGCAAGAGATGCTTTAGTTTCTAGTTTCTGTGGCACATCAAGTAGGGAGAGTGCATGGGTGTTCTATGTAAGTGATGAATCCCTAGATTCGACTCCTGAAACCAGTACTACTGGTTACATGTTAAGTCACTCGAATCTAAATTTAAAAGTAAAACATAAAACTACCTTTTGATTGGTTCAATTCCTTTTATCTATTCTGACCTGAAGTGTCTTTTTCACTTCTTGTATCAATAGAAAGTGTGGAGTGTTCAAAAAATGTTGGTAAAGTATATGCTTGGAATTCTATCTTATAAAATGGAAACGATGGTGTCCTGTGTATATCATTAATTTAATCTAAATAAAATTCTGCTGAGTAATGTTTCCAACTCTATGTCTATCTTACAGGTGAAGGACAATGGAAGGTTTAAGCAAGAAGAAGCCGAAAGCAGCTAAAGTGCTCTCCTATAGGAAGGATACTTCAGCATTAAAAATCTCTCAATAAGGGGCGCCTGGGTGGCTTAGTCGGTTGAGCGTCCGACTTTCGCTTGGGTCATGATCTCGCGGTTCGTGGGTTCGAGCCCCGCGTCGGGCTCTGTGCTGACTGCCGGCTCAGAGCCTGGAGCCTGTTTCAGAGTCTGTCACTCCCTCTCTCTCTGACCCTCCCCTGCTCACGCTATCTCTCTCTCTCTCCTAGAAATAAATAAAAAAAATTAAAAAAAAAAAAAAAAAAAATCTCTCAATAAAATCTTACAACTTTCTCCACAGACTCTTTCAGTCCCTTGTTAGACTTACTCTGAGTACTAGGTGCTGTTAACAATTGTGTCGTTTTTTGAAATTTTATATTCTGATTCAGATGGTAAGTGCAGATAGATGTGTACATCGACACTCTCTCCAGCAGCCTTGCTGCATACGATTGAATGCCAGAGGTGTACATCAGCATCCATTATGAGTTTCAACACACGCAATTCTATCATCTTTGAATACTAACAGTTTGTTACTGCTCTTTTAATCATTATCTCCCCTCTTTGTTTTCTCACTTTACAATATTGGACAGACCCACCCAGCACAGTGCTGGAAAGAACTGAAAATAGACATCCTTCTCTTATTCCTGATGGGAGTTAGACAATTTTGAACATTTGACTATATTTACTGTGACATTAAGGAAGTTCTTTTCTCAGTTTAGTGTACTACACTATTTATGTTGAATATATGTTGCCTTTCATCAAACACGTGTAGTACATTGATTCAGACAATCATAGGACTTTTCTTCCATTAATCCGTTAATGCAATGAATTTCATACATACTTTCCTATGTTTAAATCAACCAGACACTACTGACAGGGAATGTTCATGATACAGTATCTTTTTGAATAATCTATATCATATTAGTTGGGTTATAATTTTTATTACTATCTTCATGAGTGACATTAGTGTCTACATTTAGTTCATATACTCTCTTGGATTTTAGTATCAAGGATATACTGCCTTCATAGAACGAACTGGTATGTAAAACCTCTTTTTCTATTCTCTGGAACTGAAGACTCTGAAAGGCTGTGAGTGACGTAGGACTAGTCTTTCCCATGTTCAGCTGTTTCTGGATTGCACCTCTTTCTTGGGAACTGGACCCTGCAGAAATGGCAGGGAACCTCCAGGTCCCCATCATTTCAAATTGGGTGAGGTGCCCAGCTTCCCTGCAAGTAGCCTCTAATAGTGCCATCACTCTGACAGCTACCTGCTGCAGTTTCTATGGTGTCATTCATCTTCTGTGCCCAGAAAGTTAAAAGTCACGGCTCTGTTAACTAGATACTTTGATCTGTGCTCTATCATTGTGAATAGCTGGCCGTCCACTAGGTGTGTGCACTTAGGACACTACATCCATTTATTCAGTTTTTAGAGAATAAAGTAATATAAAAACTCCTCTATTGATAGCATGTGCACTATATGTTAGCAATTGCTTTCTCCAGGGTTCCTTACATTTATAACTTCATTTAATCTTCCCAAAAAGGGGTGTCAGAGTGTACCCAAACTTACGTTTGACTCTGATAAGCAGTAGATTTCGGGATTCAGTTCTAAGTTAGAGCCCTTACTCTTCCTCAAGTTAAATACATCTGAAAATGTGGGCCAGGAAACCTGATGGTGTCCATGATGCCCTGGGCCAGGCTCTGTGTTGACAGCTCAGAGCCTGGAGCCTGCTTCTGATTCTGTGTCTCCCTCTCTCCACCCCGCCTCTCCTCCTGCATTCTCTCCCAAAAATAAATAAATGTTAGGGGCGCCCGACTGGCTCAGTTGGTTAAGGGGCCGACTTCAGCTCAGGACATGATCTCACGGTTCGTGAGTTCAAACTCTGCAATCGAGCTCTGTTCTGACAGCTCAGATCCTGGAACCTAATTCTGCTTCTGTGTCTCCCTCTCACTCTGCACCTCCCCTGCTCCTGCTCTGTCTCTGTCTTTCAAAATTAAATAAAGGTTTAAAAATATTTAGGTAAATAAATGTTTAAAAATAAACTTTTTAATAAAAAATTAAATATAAAAATAAATAACTCTAAAGCTAATTGGAACAATTTATACAAAGAATGACGTATCAGTCCCATGGTAACAAAAAACCTTAGCTCTCCTGCAAACCTTCTTTTTTCAAACGTTATTTAAAGGCATAGATGGTAGCCATTCTTATAGGTGTGAGTTGATGTCTCACTGTAGTTTTGTATTACCCTAATGACAAGTGATGTTGAGCATCTTTTCATGTGTCTGTTGTCAATTTGGAGGTCTTCTTTACAAAAATGTCCATTTATTTCTTCTGCTCATGTTTCAAATTGGGTTATTTGGGGGGGTTGGGTGTTGAGTTTATAAATTCTTTCTCTGTTTTGGATACTGACTCGTTATCAGATAAGCCATTTAAAAATATATTCTCCCATTCTGTAGGTTGCCTTTTCGCTTTGTTCATGGTTTCCTTCCCTGTGCAGAAGGTTTTTATTTTGATAAAGTCCCAGTAGTTTAGTTTTGCTTTTGTTTCCCTTGCCTCAGGAGACATATCAAGAAAGAAGTTACTAAGGCAGATGTCAAGAGGTTAATGCCTGTGTTCTCCTCTAGGATTTTGATGGTTTTGGGTCTCACGTTTAGGCCATGGATCCATTTTGAATTTGGTTTTATTTTTTCATTTATTTGAAACAAGCTAGATAACATAAAGTATAGTCTTGGCTTCAGGAGTAGAACTCAGTGATTCATCTCTCCCATTGATGCCCAGTGCTCACCCTGAGAAGTGTCCTCCTTAATGCCCATCACCCATTTACCCCATCCTCCCTCCCTCCCTCCCTTCCTCCCCCTCCAGCAGCCCTGATTGTTCTCTGTATTTCAGAGACTCTTATGGTTTGTCTTCCTTTTGGTTTTTATCTTATTTTTGTGTATGGTGTAAGAAAGTAGTCCCGTTTCATTTTTCTGCAGGCTGTTGTCAAGCTTTCCTGGCACCATTTATTGAAGAGACTGTCTTTTTCCTATTGGATATTGTTTCCAGCTTTATCAAAGATGAATTGACCCTCTACTTGTGGGTTCATTTGTGGGAATTTTATTCTATTCCATTGATCTGTGTGTCTATTTTGGTGGCAGTTCCATACTGTTTGAATCACTACAGCTGGGTAATGCAACTTCAGGTCTAAAAACAGTGATGCCTCCATCTTTGCTTTGCTTTTTCGAGGTCGCTTTGGCTAGTCAGGGTCTTTTGGGGCTCCATACCAGCTTTACGCTGTTTGTTCTAGCTCTGTGACAAATGCCGGCAGTATTTTGCTAGTGATTGCATTAAATGTGTAGATTGCTTTGGGTAGGTTTTACATTTTATCAATATTTCTTCTTCCAATCCAATGGCACGGAATGTCTTTCCATTTCTTTCTGCCGTCTTCAATGCCTTTCATCAGCGTTTTAGAGTTTTCAGAGTAATACAGGTATTTCACCTCTCTGGATAGGTTTGTGTCTAGGTATTTGATTGTTTTCAATGCAGTTGTCAATAGGATGGATCCCTTAATTTCCCATTCTGCTGCTTCACTATTGCCGCATAGAAATGCAAGATATTTCTCTATGTTGATTTTGTATCCTGAGGCTTTATTAAATTCATGTATCAGCTCTAGCAATCTTGTGCTAAACTCCATTTAGGGTTTGAAGAGAGTATCATGTTGACTGCACAGAAGAAACAACAGGTGTTGGTAAGGGTGTGGAGAAAGTGAAAGACCCTTGCATTCTCGGTGGGAATGCAAACTGGTGTGGTTACTCTGGAAAACACTACAGAGGCTCCTCAAAAGGTTAAAAATACAACTACGCTATTATCCAGCAATTGTATTCCTAGGTATTTACCCAAAGAATACTAAAATACCAATTCAAAGAGATATATGTTTCTTACAGCATTATTTGCAATACCCAATCAATGGCAACAGCCCAACTGTCCTTTGATTGATGAATGCATAACGGCGATGTAGGATCTATATACAATGCAATATTACGCAACCGTAAAGCCTAATCAAACCTTGGCATTTGGAATTACATGGATGTAGCTACAGATTGTATGCTAGGCAAAAGAAGTCAGTCAGAGAAAGACAAATATATGAGTTTACCCCTCTGTGTAAGTTTAGAAACAAAACAAATGATCATGGGGGGCGGGGAATGAGGCAAACCTGGAAACAGACTTGTAACTGTAGAGAACAAACTGATGGTTACGAGAGGGGAGGCGGGTTAGCGGATGGATTAAATAGCCGATGGAGATTAAGGAGTGCTTGTGGTGATGAGCACTGGTTGATGTACGGAAGGGTTGAATCACTATATTTTTCGCCTGCAAGTAATATTTCATGGCATGTTAACTATGTGGAATTTAGAAAGTTATAAACGTAAACTCAAATTAATAACTAATAAAATGACAAAAAAAAATAAAGGTAGGGACAGACAAGCAACAAATGCCTAGTTCCCTCTACATACACCTCTATCACCCTAACAATCCAGAAGCTTGGCTCTCATACCCTTATTACTGTACACAATACAAGAGTTCCATCTCTGAGCCCCCATTTGCATCCTCACACCCAAAACTATTTCTGAAACACAGTGCTGTACTTAGAATTCACCATCCTTAGGGAGTGGCAGTAGGTTACAAGCAGCAAGTGTCTACTCACTTCAAAATATTTCTTGGTGAGGTTGTGTATGCCTGGGTGGCCCAGTTGATTAAGCGTCTGGCTCTTGGTTTCAGCTCTGGTCATGATCTCATAGTTCATGAGATTCAGCCCCACGTTGGGCTCTGTACTGATAGCGTGCAGCCTGCATAGGATTCTCTCTGTCTCTCTCTGTCTCTCTCTCAAAATAAATAGACATTAAAGTATATTTCTGGTAAAAAGAATTGAATGTCTAAGGTTCAAATTGAAAGTGAGACTAAAGGTAGGCTGTTCTGCTTTGCCACAAAATATGTGCAAGTTCTCTAGGTTGTGGAGCTAGATGATATAGTAGGGTTCAAGTAAGGAAAGGAAAAGGAACCAGGGAGACTGGATGCAGCACATTGACTTGGGTCCTACCCACTGTCTCCCTATAGACTATGGCATGAAATAACAATGGGATTCAATCCTGTCTCTGACACACACTGTATGAATGTGGGAAAGCTATTGACATCCTTTGCGACTGTTTCCTCATATCTAATGTAGAAATCACAATACTTACACTAAATGCTGAAGAATCAATGAGATAACATATATGAAATGTCATATTGCAAAAAGGTTTCGCTTATTCTTTCCATTTAAACTTTCAAATAGACTTTATGTTGTTTACGATAACAGATGCATAATAAAATTGAGGCTTCCAATGCACGAACTGAAGAGACAAAGAGAATTGGTGTATAGGAAGTCAGAATTATAGAAAAATAGGAAGCCGGGAAAAAGAGAGATAAACGGATCCAGGAACACGAAAGGAGAGTTCAAGAGCTCAGTGATACAATCGAAGAGAACAATATCCATATCGTACTAATTCCAGAAGATGAAAAAAGACCGAAAGGTGCTGAAAGAGTCCTTGAACAAATGATAGCAGAGAACTTCCCTAATCTGGGGAAGGAAACAGACATTGAAATCAAAGAGGCACAGAGAACCCCCCACAGACCTAACTTAAATTGATCCTCTGCACGATATACCATAGTGAAACTGGTAAAATATAAGGACAAAGAGAGAATTCTGAAAGCAGCTAGGGTAAAAGAGCCCTAACATACAAAGGGAGAACTGTTAGAGTGGTGACAGACCTATCTACTGAAACTTGGCAGGCAAGAAAGGAATGGCAGGAGATCTTCAATGTGATGAACAGAAAAAAAAGGCAGCCAATAAGCCTCTATCCAGCAAGCCTGTCATTCAGAGTAGAAGGAGAGATAAAGGTTTTCCTAAATAAACAAAAATTGAAAGAATTTGTCACCATGAAACGTGCCCTACAAGAAATCCTAACGGGGACTCCATGAGGGAAATATTGCAAGGGACACAGGGTACCAGGGACACCACCACAAGCATGAATCCTACAAACAACACAATGACTCTAAACCCATATTTTTCAATAATAACACTGAATGTAAATGGACTGAATGCTCCAATCAAAAGACATAGGGTAGCAGAATGGATAAAAAAACAAAATCAATTTATTTGCTGTCTACAAGAAACTCATTTTAGCCTGGAGGACACCTTCAGATTGAAAGTAAGGGAGTGAAGAAATATCTATCATGTTAGTGGAAGTCAAAAGAAAGCTGGAGTAGCTGTACGTATATCAGACAAACTGGACTTTAAAGTAAAGGCAGTAACAAGAGATGAAGAAAGGCAATTATACAGTAATTACGGGGTATATCCATCAGGAAGAGCTAACGATTATAAATGTCTACACACCGAATACAGGAGCACACAAATACATAAAACAATCACAAACAGAAACAGTTATGGATAAGAGTGTGCTAACAGCAGGGGACTTTAATACTCCACTTACAGCAATGGATAGATCAAGTAGACAGAAAATCACTAAAGAAACAATGAGCTTGAATGACACATTGGAACAGATGGATTTGAAAGATATATTTAGAACTCTACATCCTGAGGCCATGGAATACACTTTCTTCTCAAGTGTGCATGGCACATTCTCCAAGATAGATCCCATATTGGGACATAAAGCAGCCCTCAATAAACATAGAAGAATTGAGATTATACCATTCACCTTTTCAGATCACAATGCTATGAAACTTGAAATCATTCACAGAAAGAAGTCTGGACATCCTCCAAAAACTTGGATGTTAAAGAACACCGGAATAAGAAAGAATGGTCAAGTCAGGCAATGAGAGAACAAATGAAAAAATATATGGAAACAAATGGAAATGAAAATACAACAATCCAAACTCTATAGGATGCGGCAGCGGCAGTCCTAGGTGGAAAGTCCATTGAACTCGAGGCCTATTTCAAGAAATTAGAAAAAGAGCAAGTTCAAAATCTAACAGCACACATAAAGGAACTGGAAGGAGAGCAAAAAGAGGACCCCAAACCCAGTAGGAGAAGAGAAATAATAAAAATCAAGGCAGAAATAAACAATATAGAATCCAAAAAGCAGTTGAACGGATCAATGAAACCGAGACTTGTTTTTTTGAAAACATAAACAAATATGACAAACCTCTAGCCAGGCTTCTCAAAAAGAAAAGAGAGAGCACCAAAATAGACAAGATCATGAATGAAAATGGACTTATTACAAGAAACCCCTTATTACAAGAAATACAAGCAATTATCAGGGGATACCATGAGATATTATATGCCAACAACCTGGACAACTTAGAAGAAATGGACAAATTCCTAAACACATACTCACTACCAAAATTCACTCGGGAAGAGAGAAAATCTAAACAGACCCATAACTAGTGAGGAAAGCAAATCAGTAATCAAAAATCTCCCAACAAATAAGAGCCCTGGGCCAGATGTCTTCCCTGAGGAATTCTACCAGACATTTAAAACAGAGTTAATACCCATTCTTCTCAAGCTCTTCAAAAAATTGAAATGGAAGGAAAACTTCCAGACTCATTGTACAAAGCCAAAATCACATGGATTCCCAAGCCAGACAGAGACCCAGGAAAAAAAAAGAAAGAGAGAGAGAGAGAGAGAGAGAGAACTACAGGCCAATATCTTTGATGAATACAGATGCAAAAATCCTCAACGAGATACTTGCGAATCGGATCCAACAGCCCATAAAAAGAATGATGCACCATGATTGAGTGGGATTCATTCCTGGGTTTCAGAAAACATAAAAACCACATGATCCTGTCGATAAATGCAGAGAAAGCATTTGAAAAGATACAGCATCCCTTCTTCATAAAGACTCTCGAGAAAGTCAGGATAGAAGAAACTTACTTAAACATCATAAAAGCCTTCTAGGAGAAGCTCTCGGCTAACATCATTCCTCAATGGAGCAAAACTGAGAACATTCTCCCTGAGATTAGGAATACGACAGGGATGTCCACTCTCACCACTGTTGTTTAACAGAATGCTGGAAGTCCTAGCATCAGCCATCAGACAACTAAAGGAAATCAAAGGCATCAGAACTGGCAAAGAAGTCGTCAAACTTTTACTTTTTGCAGACAACTTGATACTCTACCTAGAAAACCCGACAAGACTCCACCAGAAATCTAGTAGAACTGATCCATGAATTCAGCAAAGTTGCAGGGTACAAAATGAGCGTACAGAAATCGGTTGCATTTTTATCCACCAATAATGAAAACAGAAAGAGAAATCAAGAAACTGATCCATTCACAATTGCACAAAAAAAACCATAAAATACCTAGGAATAAACCTAACCAAAGATATACGAGATATGCATGCTGAGAACTATAGAAAACTTATGAAGAACATTGAAGAAGACACAAAGAAATGGAAAAATATTCCATGCTCATGGGTCGGAAGAATCAATATAGTTAAAATGTCATTACTACCCAAAGCAATCTACACATTCAATGCAATCCCCCAAAACATGCAGCAGCATACATCTCAAAACTAGAACAAACTATCCCAAGATTTGTATGGAACCACAAATGACCCCAACGAGACGAGGTATTATGGAAGAAGAAAACCAAAATAGGATGCATCACAGTCCCAGACTTTAGCCTCTATTACAAAGCTGTCATCATCAAGACAGTATGGTTTTGGCACAAAAACAGACACATAGACCAATGGAATAGAATAGAGAACACAGAATTGGACCCACAAATATATGGTCAACGAATTTTTGACAAAGCGGGAAAGAGTATCCAATGGAAAATAGACAGCCTCTTTAACAGATGGTGCTGGGAGAACTGGACAGCAACATGCAGAAGAATGGAACTCGATCATTTCCTCACACCATGCACAAAAAGGAACTCAAAATGCTAAAGGACCTGAATGTGAGAGAGGCAACCATCAAAACCCTAGAGGAGAAAGCAGGAAACAACCTCCTTGACCTCAACCACAGCAATCTCTTACTTGACAAATCCCCGAAGGCAAGGGAACCAAGAGCAAAAATGAACTCTTCGACCTCATCAAGATTAAAAGCTTCTGCACGGCAAAGGAAACAATTAATAAAACTAATAAGCAACTGGCAGGATGGGAAAAGATAGTTGCAAATGACATACCAGATAATGGGCTCGTATCCAAAATCTATAAGGAACTCACCAAACTCCACACCTGAAAAACAAATAATCCAGTGAAGAAATGGGCAGAAGACATGAACTGACACTTCTCCAAAGAGGACATCCAGTTGGCCTACAGACAGATGAAACGAGCTCAGCATCACTCACCATCAGGGAAATACAAACCAAAAGCACACTGAGATACCACCTCATGCCAGTCAGAGTGGCTAAAATGAACAAAGCAGGAGACTCGAGATGCTAGCGAGGATATGGAGAAACAGGCACCCTCCTACACTGTTGGTGGGAATGCAAACTGAGGCAGCCCCTCTGGAAAACAGTGTGGAGGTTCCTCAAAAAATTAACACTAGAACTCACCTGTGACCCAGGAATAGCACTGCTACGAAATTACACAAGGGATCCAGGAGTGCTGATGCATAGGGGCACATGGACCCCAATGTTCATAGCAGCACTCTCAACAATAGCCAAATCATGGACAGAGCCTTAGTGTCCATTAAGAGACGAATGGATCAAGAAGATGTGGTTTATCTATACAATGGAATACTACATGGCAATGAGAAAGAATGAAATCTAGCCATTTGTAGCAATGTGGATGCATCTTCGGGGTGTTATACTGATCGAAATAAGTCAGGCAGAGAAGGACAGCTACCACATGTTTGCACGTATAGGTGGATTAGGAGGAACTTGACAGAGGACCCTGGGGGAGAAGAAGGGGAAAATATTGGGGGTGAGGGAGGGAGGCAAACCATGAGAGACTCTTGAATATTGAGAACAATCTGAAGGGCTGATGGGGGTTGGGGGGAGGGCAATGGGGGTGATGGGCATGGAGGAGGGCACTTGTTGGGATGAGCACTGGGTGTTATATGGAAACCAACTTGACAATAAACTATCTAAGAAAAAAAAAAATAGAACCATAGTATCCAGCAACCACCTTCTAGGTACATATCCAAATAAACTGAACTCGGGATATCTAAGAGGTATATGCACTCCCAATTTCATCGCAGCATTATCCACAATAGCCAAGCTATGAAAACAACCTAAATGTTCAGACAGATGAATGGATAAAGATGCTGTGGCATATATTTCTAATGGAATATTGTTCAGCCTTGAGACTGAAGGAAATGTTGTTGTTTGTGAAGACATGGATGGACCTTGAGGCCATTATGCTACGTGAAATGAGTCAGAAGAGAAAGATGAATACTGTATGATCTCACATATATGTAGTATCCAGAAAAGCTGAACTTGTAGAAACAGAGAGTAGAATGGTGGTTACCAGGACCTAGCGGGTAGGAGAAGTGGACGATGTTGGGCAAAGGGTACAAACTTCCAGTTATAAGGTGAATAAGGCCGGGGGATCTAGTGTACAGCATGGTGATTCTAGTTAATATTACGGTATCATAGATTTGAAAGGTGCTCAGAGAGTAGATCTTAAATGTTCTCCCCGCAAATAGACATGCTAAAAATGTGACGTGGGGTAGGTGTTACAAAGACTATGGTGGCAATAATTTATCTATCCTTCCATCTATCTCTCTGTTTACATATATTCCTATTTTGAACTCTTTAAAATGGCCCAGTGTTTTCTGTCAGTTACATCTCAGCAAATCTGGGCGAAAAAAGAAAGAAACAGGGATGTCCACTTTCACCCCTGCTATTCAACATTTCACTGTAAGTTCTAGCCAATTGAGTAAGGTGAGAAAAAGAAATAAATGTCTTCCAGATTGGTGCATAGGAAAAAGAACTCTAATTACAGATGATATGGTTGTCTACGTAAAATAGTTTGTAGATTCTATTAAAATTACTCATGGATGTAGTGAGTTAAGCGATGTTGTAGGATATAAGTTCAACAGATAAAAAAGTTTCTATAAACTAGCAATGAAATAATGGAGGCAAAGCTTTAAAAAGCCCACAATACCATTTATATAGCTCTTTCCCCACTTTATCATAATATGAGCATGGTCTGCATTCTGAAAAACCACATCCAACAACTTGGATGAAACTCAATTGCATTATGCTGAGTGAAGGAGTCTCAAAAAGACTTCAGGTTCTGTTGTTCCATTTATATGATATTCTTGAAGTGACAAAAGTCTAGTAATGGAGTACAAATAGGTGGTTGCCAGGGCTTATAGGTGGGGTAGGGAAGTGAGTACACAGAGGCAGTCTAAAGAACTCAGGAAGTTCTTAAGAGTGACCTAAGAGTTTTGTTTACTGATTACAGTACTGATTATATGAATGTTTACATGTGTTAAAATTCATAAAACTGTACACCAAAATGTAAATTTTACCATGTAATTTTTAAAAATTTACCTGTCAGGCAGGTTAGAATCCTTGCTTTTGTGTAAGACTGCTTTAGCACAGATGTATGCGTGTTTAGACACTAGCTTGTTAACTTTTGAGTTATCCTACCGTGTGTCCTATTTGGTATCCACTTTTGTTTTCACTTAACATTATGTCTCTGTGGGGTTTAGTTCGTCTTTCTCATGGCTCTGCAGTCTTCCATGCTGGGTATCTGGCATGATTTATTTACATGTTTTTCTGTCAGTTTATAATTGAGTTATTTCCAATTTTTACCTACTACAAATAGAGTTTATATAAAAGCATTATTGTATGTCCACGAAAGCACACCACAGCTAGCTTAAGATGGCAAAAACCTAAAATATATACTACTTATCCATACAGTATAAGAGTACTGAATAAACTGTGGTCGTGACAAATAATGGCACATCATGAAAATCATTTCAAAATATATGAGGCACTGTTTGGATAAGTTGCACTGTTAACCAGGGGATGCTGTGAAGATGACACATGACTGTAATGAGTGTAGACGAGTTGCAGTTACCAATGAAGCACTGAGCCTCTTGAGCTCCTGTCAGGCTTCCCCATGGGCAGAGTTGAGAACAAGCAGGAAGGAGCCTGCAACACGGATGGCTAGCCACCACAGAGCC
The DNA here is from genome assembly GCF_003009895.1 of Hyaena hyaena. Taxonomy (NCBI): domain Eukaryota; kingdom Metazoa; phylum Chordata; class Mammalia; order Carnivora; family Hyaenidae; genus Hyaena; species Hyaena hyaena. The sequence goes on along the minus strand of NW_024083014.1, from coordinate 7,685 downwards.
CTACAGAGACCTCCACTGGCCCATGATGCTGACTTAAGAGCTTCCCACCTGCCTGCTGCTCTGAGAGCTTCCAGGGAAGCAGCCCCTGGCTGTGCCTGAGGAGGCCCAAGTCACGCCTTCCCAGCCAAATCTGACCTGCTTCTCCTCTTCTTGGGTCAAATCTGCTTTGTCATCACTCCAGACCCCCTTCCATTAATAAGCATCCCCTGTGTGTGGGGAGTATAATTGTGCTCTTGTGCAGGTGAGGAGACTGAGACCCATGAAGGGCAGGAGCTGGGTCTGCAGGCCTGAAGGAGGTCCGTGGGCCGGTATGGGAGGGTCATTCTGCACCTCACAGCCCATCCCCTCAGGCCATACAGAGTGTTTCTGCTGCCTTTTCCTCCAGGCCTATGGCTCCCACAGGCCAGCAGCCCTGGCGCCCCTGCTCGCCCCGGTGAGGGGATGGAGACCCAGGATTCCAGCTCTAGGAGGGGACTGGGTGGAGGCAGAGCTGGCAGCTGGTCAGGATCTGAATGGGGACCTAGGGGCCTTTTCCTAAACCCGGGTTCTGCTGGGGATGTTCTGGTGCCTTCAGGATTCTGGGCTGTGCCTGTCAGGACAGGCCAAGCAGGTAGCCCATTTTGTCTTGGAGTCCAGGCCGCAGAATAAGTCAGTTTATTGAGAAAAGCTTAAAATGCAGGCTTTCAACGTGAAAAGATGATAAAAAATATGAGAGCTTCCTATTAACCACAGAAATGAGCTTCTGCTAGGAGAAAGAAGAACAGGAGGCAGAGGAAGACAATCTGCAGAAGACTCTGAACAACAGTGACTGAGACCAGGGTCCTCCAGGAAGAAGAAGCAGAGCTGGTCCTAGGTGGCCCCCAGCTATCCGCACACAGAGAAGGAGGCTCCAAGGGACACCCAGGTCTGGGGCTCATGTACCCAGAGGCCTGTGACCCTCTCAGATGTGAATGTTGAAGTCTATGTTTCTCCTCTGTCTTCTCTGAGGCTTTTCTGGTCTTGGAAATGAGTTGCCCCTCCTGGTAAAGATTATAATGTGGACAGTCCACGGCTGAGCTGTGCCTGGTGACACCAAGAGGTCACCATGAAACCAAGGCTTCTGGGAGGCTTTTCTGAATGAAAGTAAAAGGCCACTTTGACTTAGCAGAATGCTCATGATTGGAATGGACTCGCCCTGGACCACAGACATCCAGAACGGGAAGTGGAGGGGTAATAGTAGGTGGATGGGGACAGGCGGGTGAGGGCCGATAGTTGAGGACAGAGAGCAGGAACCACCGTGAGATCGGGAAGCTGGGCCTAGGAACAAAGAACAGGGAGAGGAAGTTCAGGAAGTCCACCAAGAAACAGAGAGAAAGAGATGAGACATGAAAGAGAGAGAGAAAATTAAACCTAATTTTATTCAACTGTGACAATAGAGGAAATTGCTTATAAGGTAGGAAATCCATTTTTTTTTTTTTACACCGCTCTTCTTGATGGGGTGGATCAAATATTACAAGGTTTTATTTAACTCCTTGTGTTTCTCACAGATTATGAAGGTAGAGTTTAGTCTGCATTAACTTACACGTTTTTATCATTATTTTTAGGGCAAACTAGTGATCATTGTTACTTCTTAGAACAAAGTTCTGTGGATTGTAACCTAAACTTAAAGGATAGTGACCCTTCACAAAACTAATTGTTCCAGCAGAATATTATGATCTAGACTGAATGCCCATAAGAGGACTGTACAGGGAACCAGTTAGTCAATATAAAACATTTTGCACAATGAAAAGCAAAGGGACACATCTAAGCCCGAACATAATTTCCACATGACTTAAAGATGTTCTGCTTTCTTTAAAAATCTTTTAAATATTAAGTTAGTTTTGAGAGAGAGACAGAGAGACAGAGACAGAGAATGACAGAGAGTGAATGCAGGAGATGCAGAGAGAGAGAGAGAGAGAGAGAGAGAGACAGAATCCGAAGCAGGCGCCAGGCTCTGAGCTGTCAGCACAGAGCCCATTGCAGGGCTTGATCCCATGAGCTGTGAGATCAGAACTTGAGACAAAGTTGGATACCCATCTGATTGAGCCACCCAGGTGCCCCAAGATGCTATATTTTCGATGGATCAGATATGAGAATGGTATTCATATCATCCCAAACGGGAGCACCTGTACATGAAGCCTGGCATCTGAAGTATCTCAGCTAAGGGCAGAAACAATAATATGCCTACTCACCATTGTGGGGAGGAATGTCTGAAGGCATTGCAGGGAGAGTGTACCGCAGATTCTGACAGGACGTCTGTCCTATGTCTGGTTTTATGTTTGCGTTAGTCATCACGTTGTATTTGTAAGATATAGATCGTATCTGTCTTCCACATTTCAGTCATTGCTCATATTTTCTGTTTTTCAGTGGAACCCTCCTTATGTTTTTTAGAAGATGTATTAACTTCGAATGATCCAGTCATCATTTCGGTGACTTATGATCTCAAGCAGAATCTATTGTATTCGGACCAACAGCTTGATACTACTTCCAATTCAATTTCGTTTTCCATAGAATTAATTGAGGAAATAGGCTAAGGAAAAAATAAGCCCATGATGTTATCAATAGATGCAGGAAAAGCATTTGACAAAATTCAACATCCACTCATGATGAAAACTCAGAAAGTAGAAATAAAGAGGAACTTCCCCAACTTGCTAAAGAATATCTGCAAAAAACCTACAGCTAATATTGTACTTAATTGTGAGTTTTCTCTTTAAGGTAAAGAAACGGTAAGGATGTCCCATCTCACTACTCATTTTTAACACCATACTTGAAGTCCTAACTAGCAAGAAAGAAAATTCTAGGTATTCAGAGTGAGAAGGAAGAAGTAAACTGTCTCTGTTTGTAGACATAATACATTCTTCATAAAACGTCACAAGAATAAAAAAAAAACTGGTGGAGCTATTTAGCAATTATACCAAGCTTGAGGATACAAGGTTAAGAAATCAAAAAGCCCATTGCTTTCTTATATGTCAGCAATGAGGAAGTGGAATTTGAAGTTAAAATCCCAATATCATTTATATTAGCACCCCCAAATAATGAAAGATTAGGTGTAAGTCTAACAAAATGTGTACAAAACCTTTATGAGGAAAATTACGGTGCTCTGATGAAAGAAATCAAAGAAGAACTAAATAAATGGAGGGTTAGTTCATGTCCACGGATAGGAGACTCAATCGTGTTGACATGTCAGTTCTTCGCATTTGGCTCTATAGATTCAATCTCTCCTCATCAAAATCGAGCAGGTTATTTTGTGGATATTGACAAAATGTTTAAAAGTTTATATGGAGAGGCAAAAGACACAGAGCAGCCAACACGAAATTGAAGAAGGAGAGCAAAGCTGGTCGACGGACACTACCTTACTTCAAGACTTTGTAGAAACTTAAAACAGTCAAGGCAGTATGGTATTAGTGAAAGAATAGACCAATAGATCGATGGAACAAAAGAGAAAGCCTAGAAATATATCTCCATAAATATAGCCAACAGGTATATGCAATGGACCAAAAGCAATACACTGGGACCAAGATCATCTTTTCAACAAGACTAAGACTGGTGCTGAAATATCTGGACATCCATATGGGAAAAAAATGAACTTAAACACAGACCTTATGCCCTGAACAAGAATTAACTCAAAAAGATCGCAGACTTTAATGTGAAATGCACAACTATGAAACTGACAGAAGATAACCTAGGAGAAAATTTAGATGATTTTGGAAACGGAGACCACTTTTATTTTGATACAACATAAAGGCATAATCCAGGAAAGAAATAATTGAGAAAGTGGACTTCCTTAAAGTTAAAAACGTCTGCTCTTTTTGAGACACTGGAAAGACAAGCCTCAAACTGAGAGAAAATGTCTGCAGAGACATATCTGATAAGAGACTGTTAATCAACCTTTAGCAAGAATTCTTAAAACCCAAAATATGAAAATGAACAATGTGACTTAAAGATAGGCAAAGGTGCCTGGGTGGCTCAGTCATGATCTCACAGTTCCTGAGTTTGTGCCCACATCAGGCTCTCTGCTGTCAGCGCTGAGCCCACTTGGGATCCTCTCTCTCCCTCTCTCTGCCCCTCCTCTGCTCTTGTGTGCACATGCGCGCGCTCTCTCCCCTCTCAAAAATAAATTGACATTTAAAAAACATGGACAAAGGCACGAACAGGCACCTCACCAAAGAAGATACAGAGCATATAAAAAGATGCTCAGCATTGTCACTATGAAACTTCAAATTACACAACAATGAGATATCCCTACACACTGAGAGCATCAAATGCTTGTGAGGATGTGCAGCAACTGGAGCTCCCAATCAGTGCTGGTAGAAATAGAAAATTGCCTAACCCCTTGCAAAAGAGAATAAAAGATTCTCACAGAACTAAACATACACTCCCATCGAATCCAGTAATCACACTCCTGTTGTTTGCCCAAATTAGTTGAAAATTTATGCCCATGCAAGAACCTCCACACAGATGTTTATGGTAGTTTTCTTTATAATTGTTCAGACTTGGAAGGAACCCACATGTTTGTATGCTTGTTTGTTTTTTGTAGATAAGTATATAAATAAACCGTATACATCTAGAGAATGGAATGTTGTCCAGGGCGAACATAAATAAGCTAACAAACCATGAAAAGATAGGAGGACTCTTAAATGCATCTTAATAAGTGAAAAAGTCAATCTGAAAAGGCTGCATGCTGTATGATTCCTAGTATGCGATCTCCTGAAAAGGCACAACTATGGAAAAAGTAAAATATTAGTGGTTTCATGAGGTAGAGGAGAGAATGAAGAGTAGGCAGTGTGCAGAGCATTTTTCAGACAGTGAAATAATTCTGTATGGCACTATAATTGCAATGCTGGTATTGATCCAATGTAGTTGAAAAGTTATGTCCACTCAGTCGGAGACTTCACTGATGGTACAACAGGCTACAGAATAAACCATGGGTGCTAGCTCCATTATTTCACAACATATTATTTTACCTTCATGGAAGCCACTCACCTGAGGATAAAACGAAGTGTGTGTGCCTTGGGTGCGCAAACACAAAGAAAACACAGAAATGGCTCCAACTCTACCCGCCCCAGCACACTGGCAGCACACTGATAAAATGGCTCTGGTGGCGACAGGGGGGATGGCACTGGTCCATGGCATATGTTGGCTACTTTATGTGGTGTAAACACTCCTGCCTTTGCAGATTTCAAGCTGCTGACTAACAACTGGTTTGCAAAATCCCTAGATGTTCATGTATCGGCTCTTGTGAAATGGATGATCTGACTCCTGCAACCACTGAGTGCTCTGAAACTAAACCGGACTGTCAGGAGGCCTGGCATCTCGCCCCTCCTCACTGATGTGTGACTTTCCCAAGCCTGGCGTTAATGACATCTTTTAGCCCATGACTGGCTGTTTGCATTCCCACAGGTTGCCCGCTGGGCAAAGCAGGAGGAGTAGGATTGGGTCTCAGGGCCTCATCCTCACAGGTGGATGGAATTCCAGGTGCTATGCTCAAGTCTCTGTCCAGGGCTCAACACTTTCTAAACTTGTCACACTTCCCGCCCTTCAATTATGTACCAGAAACTGAGGCACCTAGAACTGCAGCAGCTTGCCTAAGGTCACAGACACAGTAAGTGGTGGAGCTGGGGTTTTACTTCAGATATGCCTTTCTGTAAAACCAGAATCAGTGCAGACCCATCTGTGTCGTGAGGTCTTTCCTGAGGAAACAGGTACCATAAATCCAAACATTTTCCTGAGTGCTTGTGGAAACCACAACAAAAGCACATTTGATTCAAGACATACTCCCTAAATCTGAAGTGCAGGAAAGCTTCAGTTACGGTTCGTTTCTTTAACCAGGGGGACATTATTTCCCATAGAACATGTTTTCGTATAAACTCTGAGACTTGCTTTATTTTTCTTTTAATCCCATCCCTTGGAACATAATACTAAGCACGGGTGAGTAAGTAAATAAATAAGGTTGGAGAAGATGAGAGATAACAGTTACCTTCATACACTCCTGGTGAGACTGGGAGGCAGCCTAGGGATACACATTAAGATTTAAATGTAAACTCTGGAGGATCCATACATTTTCATCTTAAAGTGTCTTCTAATCAAATGGTTGCACCAGGGTACAAAGCTTTCTGAACAAAGATATTTACCCCAGCTGTATTTGAAAAGGTGCAAATTGGAAATAACTTAAATATACATCCCTAAAGGTTTGATGGAAAGAAATAGACTAATGCCATGCATGGGGTGATACGCATTGAAAACTTCACGCATGTCTTGAAAGCTTCAGGCCACAATCAGTAAACTAAGCTTGGCCTCTGTAGAGAAAAGTATTAACATTACAAATAACATAAAACGTTCTGTGTTGTTTTTGGGTCAGGTTATCTTACACATGTCTTTTGGGTTAGTCCAGAGCCTTCAATGATCTGATGCTAATACAGAATTCAAAGTGTAAGAACTTTATTAGGGGGAAAAACTGTGAGAGAAAGTGGGTATTCAGGGGAAGCTGGGAGAGCCTTCAGAATGGGATTCTGGTCTGAATTCCAGTGAAGAAGACAGAAGGCATTAAGGTTGGGTGGAAGCCCCTTTGACTGCACAGCAGCTCTAAGTAGCGTTTGCAAGGTCACTGGGGGTCTTTGAGCCAACGATGGCCATTTACTTCTGTTTCTAGCCAAAACAGTGTAGTTAGCTTTAATCGCCCACCTGCAAGGATTTTTTAAAAAGGGCCAAATATATAAAACAATGGCTGAGAAACCCTTGCAAGTCAGGCAATGTGAAGAATTGAGATCCCTGAGAGAGAAGAAACAAAAAAGGTGTGAACAATGATTGCCTCTGCTTACTGCCTAGAAAGTGTTTTCAGGCTGCAGGACACTGGATTCACACGGATCCGATAAACTCCCTAGTTGGAAGATAGAACTTAGTTTCTGAGGAAATCAAGGCAAGAGGAGTTCAAATGATACCAGAGAGGAGAAAGCTGCAATGAGAGAGAATCCCAAGGTTTCAAAGGGTCTCCCTCATTAATTCAGCATATGCATGTGAACCCAGGGAAAGTACCATCTGAAAGGATTCGAGGGAACAGTGCCTAGTGCTTATGATGAAGTTTTGGGGGTGATAGCGGGGTTCCTGGGGTGCAGAGCCGACGGCCAAGAAAGAATTCTTGAAGACGTCTTTGGTGCAAAAAGCTGATGTTATTAAAGCATGGGGACAGAGCAGGTGGGCAGCAAGGGCTGCACTGGGGTTGTGAAGAGTGGCTCCTTATACACTATGAAGTTGGGGGAGGTAAAGTCAAAAGGGAGACCTCCAGAGGGACTTTGACATGCTAAAGATATTTGAGGCCTTTCTATTGTCAAGCTAAGGCTGATTTCCCTCTAGTAACGCATGAACACCACGATGGCAGGGGGTTCCTGAAGAAATGTTATACTCTGTATTTGCCTCAAGTATCTGTCAACGGGCTGCCGGTTATAAGGAAAGTTAATTTTACCTGCCATTTACTTCTTGCCCTTGTTCCCCACCTCCCTGTGGAGGGGTGATATTGGGGCTCCAGGAAACTGAGTCTATAGGTTTCTGGAGATTAAGCTAATGATAAGAGTGCCATTTTCTTGTAATTTACGAAGATGTTTGTAACCTGATGAAGTCTCATGTTCTGTATGACTGTGATCTCTATCAGTTGGCCATTTGTTTCCTTCCCT
>NW_024083013.1:0-50437 GCF_003009895.1 Hyaena hyaena | reverse complement strand
TGCCCCAATTATTCCTATGACTTTCTCATGTTTGTCTCTAGTTAGTAAGCATATATTATTAAAATGAAATATATTTGTATTTATTCATATATATGGTATGTGTTAATATAGAGCATATATATATATGACTATATATAAGTAAAAATACATACACAAGTATATCCGTGAGTAAAAACACACTTCACACAAACACATATATAACACCACACACACACACACACACACACACACACACACACACACACAGTTAAATCTATGTTTCCTTTTTGCTCGTATTTAGTTTAAGACCTGGGATTTTTCTATCATCGCCTACTGCTTTCATCCAGTTGCAGCAACTATATCTCAAGTTTCTTCCTTTATGCATAGCTTCTGTCTATGTAATCTTCAAGGACTCCAGATTCACCCAAAACAAAATTGACATCAGCAATATAGTCATTAAAATAGCCATAGTTTCACATTTTGGCTATTATAAAATCTAACACTTTATTCTTTTTTGTTGTTCATTTTTAAAGTTTCCTATTTTTTTTTTTTTACAGACTCCTAATTGAATTCTCAAACTGAACTTTCTGCAGCTTTCTTGGGTTTTAAAGGAAAATATACAATGAAATTCTAACCTGAGGGTTTACTGGATTGACAAATTCACTGAGGAGAGTTCCCGTCAAAAGCTCTGGGAGCAGCAATCTCTCTGAGATACCTTCGAGAAGAAATCAGAGAGGAATCAGGATAGCAATGAAGTCTCAGCTGGGACACTGGTCCATATCAGGGGAGTCCCTGGAGTGCAAGTTTCTCCAGTGCAAGTGAATGTGATATGACTTCACAAAATATTGCACATGTTCACTGTGTTCAAAGCACAGTGTTAGCAAGTAGGTTGATGCAAGCTGCCTGTGATATCATTTTCAACCTTCTTGGGCTATTGGTAAAAAATGGACATTCACATAAATAAACTGTAGTAAAAGGCAGAATGAAGAAAGATCTTTGATGGGATGCTCAGATAGGGAGAAGAAGGGAATCAGTTCTAACTGACCAATATGAAAACGGTCTGATTGGTGCTTTCAGTCTGTTGCATCTGAAAATCTGGTTTAAAAAATTTTAACTTTAGTAGGAAAGCAAGACATTTTGATCAAAAGCCTGAAGGAAAGGAATGCCAAAAGCGTTTATGAAAACCATTTTATCTTGATACTAACTTTCCTAGGCTTTATGCTTGATATTATACTGGGAAGCTCTGCTGAGGCTGCATTGTGTAGAGCTATTTACAGACACAGCGGTCTCCTTTTTCTATATAAGAATATCAACAAGGAGCTTGATATGTTCTAACTAGCTAACAACAAAATAAATGATCTATATCATATATATGTATCATTAAATATAATGATCAAAGAAATTATTTTATTAACTAACTGAGCCACCCAGGCACTGAAGATACTTTATTAAAACACCAAATTTAAAATTGTAGGCATAGTGAAATATCTGGGAATTAAACTGACAATAATCCATTTGTGATTTTTTAATTCATGTAGTGAAAAGTCATATCCAGGGGTGCTTGGGTGACTAAGCTGGTTGAGGGTCTGACTTCAACTCAGGCCACGATCACACAGTTTGTGGATTCAGCCCGCGTTGGAGCTGTCAGCTCAGAGTCTAAAGCCTGCTTCTGACTCTGTGTCTCCTCTCTCTCTGCCCCTCCCCAACTCATGCTCTGTCTTTCTCTCTCTCTCTCATAAATAAACATTAATTTTTTTTCAAAAAAAGAAAGGTCATTCCTGGTTATTGTTTCTGTGCTATTTAATCTAATGTCTCAGGCTACTTTGATCCCAAATCAAGAATGTTATGATATGGACATACATTGAGGAGTTGTTATTTGATTTTCCTGAAGTTAAGAAGTTATAGTCAAAAGAAATTAGTAAAGAAAGTATAAAATCAACCAACAGAATGTTTGAAGACATCACATAAATATCAGGTCTGCGGATTTTAAATGTTAACATAGAAAAGTGATAGATCATAAGCATTGATTTACTTTGTTTAAACAAATTTTAAACTTTCTACAACCTACAGCATAAAGTCGGTGAAAACCTTTTCCTCACAGAGATAATTAGTTAGCATTTAGCTTTAAATCAAAGCTAAGTACAGGAAAAATAAGACCCTCTTTCAAAACATAAGTTACTGGACTCAAGTATCTTATCTGCAAAGAATGAGACTGTAGAGTTCAAATACACTTTTTTTAATGATAGAAAATGGTCTATGCTATGCAAGTAAAAGACAAGAATTTAGTTATGGAAATAGTAATTGTAACATGTTGTGTAAGACAGTCCTGGGTATAAAATTTTGTAAGATGACTTTTTAATCTCACGATTTTGGATCGTTTTGGATCCTACTAGAGTATAATAAATATATAACAAAATATATAACAAAAGACTAAGAAATCAGTATGTTCCTGGAATAGGGCTTTACAGTTTCTTTGTCTTTCCTTTCATGAAGCCTGATGAATTAGAACATTAATTTAATAAATATATTTTCTCAAGTCACTTACTCTTTTTACACTAACTCTATACCCTAAAAGAATTTTTTAATGTAAATTTGAAATATCAAATTATAAACAGAAAAAATTCTGACCCACTCTGGAATTTCTATCTTTCAATTTATGGACAAAATAATATCTTGCACCTTAATCTATCATAGAAATATCTATCACCTGAAGGAAAAATAGTAAAGCTGAATTTCTGATGATCCAAAGTTAAGAAATAGTATGGGGACATTGGCTGCACCCAAGTTACAGATCTGCATATGAAGTGTAGGTATTCAGCAATCTGAAGACTAAAAAGATAACTGGGTCTCAAAATATTCATCCTTTTTAGGCCAAGCAGTAGCAAAAAGAAGTAAGCAGGGCTAGAAGAATCAATGCCAAATGTAGGGAAAGAACAGAGATGAGAACACCAGTGTTTTTAAAAATGGCCTTAAACCTAGAGAACTTCAAAGTGTCCCAATACAACTAAGGAAAACCTTGGATTCTGGTATAATGATGGGAAACACTTTTCACAAATGCTTGTAGCCACAAATGCTTGTAGTCTCTGCCAGTGTTATGTTATCTGATGACAATGTTATTTCTCACCAAGACTAGATGCGACCTCCAAGTCCTTTCAAGGTGATGCTGAGACACCCATCAAAGTTGGCAATTTGGTTAACTATATTTGCTATTTCTATTCTAGAAGACAATGCTGCATCACAGACAAGCCTACAGTTGAATATATTCAGTGACTTCCATTTACATTCATCATTGAATTATTAAAAGTTTGAATTACTATTTTTTATCTTATGTTCAGATATATCGGTGACTGGCATAAAATTCAAGCAAGAAATTCTTGGGGGTTTTTCTTTTAGGGGTCGAGGGGAAAGATTGGAGAAAAACTGCTATTTCATCAATGTGTGATGGACTTTAAGAGGTTTGGAAGGATGTCATATTATATGGTAATATGATATATTTAGCAAATACAATTTTTTTCTTAAAAAAATAAAGAGTGAAGGCTTTAAGGTACATGTACATTTTTCTTCTTTAGAAAGCCACACAGAAAAAGAAAGAAAATGACAAATCAGTAATCGCAAAGATACCAGTTACCTCTGACCCTTCCATAATTTCTGAGTTTCTTTAACTGCTTCTCCCAGAGTCAAGCTCTGTCATAACAGAGTTTCTGCTTGTGGGAGTCTATGATGTGGTGAAACTTCCATTCTTGAGAGAATAAATATATATGTATAAATGGTAACAATTTTGTGCCTTAGCACAAATACTGAAAGAAAAAAAGTACTGGCCCTACCTCTAATTCCCCAGGACATTTTTGTAAGAGTCTGTCCAAGAAAAGCCATCTCGGTCAAATAGAAATAATACAAAAGTTGTATACGTAACATTCATGCAAGGTGTTATATACTATAAGAACAATAATAACAGCTTCCAACTCATGAAGAAAATAAATTAGAAAAAAAATTTCTAGGGGTCCCTGGGTGGCTCAGTTGGTTAAGCATAGGACTTTGGCTCAGGTCATGATCTCAAGGTTCATGGGTTCAAACACCGAATCAGACTCTGTGCTGACAGCTAGCTCAGAGCCTGGAGTCTCCCTCTCTCTCTCTCAGAAATAAATAAAACATTAAAAAAAAATCTACAAAGTGGATGATATACAATGCAGTATTGCAGAATGGGTTTTAAAAAGAATGGTAAAAGGAAACATCACAAAGAAGAAATATACATATTCATGGAAAATACAGACAGATATTTGGTGGTGATCACTAGTCCAAATGAAGAGGTGACTAAATACTGGTACTGGTAGAAATGAGAAAAGGAATATATTAAAAAAAGACAAAATAATTTCAGAAATAAACACCAAGTTTGAAGTAACCAAGGTATTATATATGATAGAAATGAGAAAATCGAAAGGAAGAAAAAATGTAGAAAAGATTACAAAGTACTAGGAGGGAAAATGACATCATTTTTGAAGACATGCAAAGAGGATCATGTATCTATTTAAACGTGTATATATAAGCATATATACAGACATAATTAATCCAAATAATAAAAGAAAACAAAACTATGGATGAAAATAAATATTTTAAATATAATTCAACAATAACTTACAAAAGAGTTGAAGCTATATTCCAGTGAAATGGACCCAAATCCAACAACATGCAGGCTCATAAAACTACTACAAATGATCAAACCACTAATAAAATGAAAATAAGACAAGTATTGCACTTATTCAGAGCTACATTAAGTGCCCTAAGAGACATTTAAGAACACCTTTAAAAATGCAAGGAAAGAGATAATGAGCCAAAGGTTTAATATACAGGTTAACTGTCTTCAAATTATTATTATTTTAGTTTTGTTTTTTGCTCCAGAAGGCAGTTTGCTACAAGGAGATACAAAATGGCTTCCATTTCACGTAATGAGCCTTATTAGAAAATAACCACAGGTCTTTGAGGGGCAACTGTAGACACTGGGTGGGACAGCCAGCTGCCCTGTCCCCTTAGCAGGTCATGCTTTATGACGGGAAATCATATACATCCAGTTTTTCTCTTGGCTTTTTACCAGCTGACTTGTTTACAAATACTTCAATACGGTGCATTTTCATGTCTAAACACGAAATTATTGCATAGAATTCTGTAACTAATCACAGTACTCATCAATCTTACCATTTGTGAAATTCACCCTTCAAAGTGGTTCATCTGGGCACCATTCGTGCCATGAAATTCACAGTAAGACTTTTTGTCTTCCTGTCTTTTAGTATTTAAAAAATTATGTTTTGTCTCTTAATATTTAAAGTTAAACTACTTGACTACTTCCTTCATATTCATTCTGTTAGGGATCTGCATTAAGAAATAGTTAAAATTTAAAACAAAAAGATTTTAAAATCAGCAATCAATTTTTAAGAACAAAACTTCCAAGACAGTTTTTTAAATAACAATAATATGAAAAATTATTCATTTTATTATTTTTATTATTATTCTTTCTCCTGACTAAATTGTTAAATATTCAGTCAATAAAGCTCTCTACTTACCAAATCTGTTAAAGTTTTCATATATGTGCTAATCCACATTAGTTTCCATGGTTCCTCGATGTTATCTGGGATAGGTATATAAACATAATATGCCCCAAGAACCCCCATAATCAAAAGCAAAGTAGTCTTTCTTCCCATGATGGTTCTCTTCTGCTCTTTTGACTTGGCAACACAGAAAATACGCTTGAAATATTCAACTGCTGAAAATTACACCCACTTTTCGTCACCCTTATCAAGTGTTATCTAACTTTCTGAACACAAATTGCACTGCTTAGCCTATCATTTCATTGGCTGTCCTGTTACTAAGCTTACTAATTAAACTTAATGAAAGGACAAAGTACTGTTGCAAATGTTTTCATATCCAAAAGCCTTATTATGTTGCTAGTCAGTCAGTAAACAAACGTGTTACACAATTAGTAGGTGTAGAATACTTCTACCTACTAAAGAAAAGGCCATGATAAATTATATGAAACTCAGTATATGCTTCAAATAACAACTCTCAGAGTCAGGGAGAACAAACAAACCTTTTAAAAGTATTGAGAGCTTTTACAAAGATAGATATGGTCATATGTATACTACTTTTATCGTCTTGCTACAGGTAAAATTATCAGTGAATAATAGTAATTATGTTAAAATTATATAATAATCATGGAGAGAGCTAACAGTATTTGAAACATTACTCTGATCCAACAAAGTGTACTAAAACAATTAAATCTTATTTAATCTTCAAAATATTGAAGATTACTCTCTCACATGAGAGAGAGAGACACTGACAGAGGGAAGTTCAGAAACTTGTACAAGCTCATTCAACAGTATGGAGTGAAGCCAGTACACTCTTCTAAGAGTGCACATTAACACCTCACTTGCCCCACTCTTCAATTAGTCTCAGATTAGAGATAAATAACTGAAATTAAGAAGATTAAGTAATTTGCCAAGGGCATACAAAACCAAGTAGCAGTGTTAGAGACACTTATTATTAACTAAACACCCCTGTAATGTTTAGACCCCTTCTCTTGAGGTTAAGTGACGTTATGGGACTAGTGCTGGCAAAAGGGATCTGATAGAAAGTCATGTGTCATTTCCAGACACAAGTAGTTAAGTAATAACCAAAAACCTGGAACCAATTTTTTTTTCTTTTGCTTCTAAAATTTTACTTAAATTCAAATTAGTTAACATATAGTGACGTATTGGTTTCAGGAGTAGAATTCAGTGATTTATCACATACATATGACACCCAGTGCTCATCACAACAAGTGCCCTCATTAATGCCAAACTCCCTCTAGCAACCCTCAGTTTGCTCTCTATAGTTAAGAGTCCCTTGTAGTTTTCCCTCCTCTCTCAAACCATCTTTTAAAATGGTAGTATCACAAAATATAGGTAGTTTGGGTTGCTAAGGGACCCAAGAGATTAAGTGCTCAAACTCCAGAAGAGTTTTCTTGTGGAGCAAGTAAATTTCGTGCCAAGTTTAAAACATGTGATTTAATCCTCATATCACTTTAAATATATTATATTGCTCAGCTCTCATATCAACACTGGAATATAGAACTAAGACTGAAAAGTTTCTTTTTTTCCCAAGGTCACTTCCTTATATATTTCCAAAGCTACCATTTTAGCCTCGATCCTCAGGCTCTGAGGTCTTTATTCTTAACTCTCTGCAATTAACAAGAAGTAGAAACCCACATGTGCTGGCCACTTCCATGTAGACTCACTGTTAATTTTATTCAAAAAAAAATTCTTGAACTTCCAGGACTTAGATCCCTTTTTACCTGCTTGTATCTGTCTTTTCTCTCTAACCATGCCCAGGGAAGGTATTGACTTCAGCTTCTCTTTCTATATGTAGTTCATCTGGGACACAGATTTCTTTTGGACATAATAAATCCTTCAAGGAAGCTGAGAGGATTTTGATATACAGTACATGTGGACTAAAGTATAATCAATACTTCAATTACTTTATAACATATCAAGTCTGTCTACTGTCCGTCTTGACAGATCATATCTAAAGAGCTCAAATAAAACAAGACCAAATCAAAATATTAATGAGAATTAATAAATCATGTGATTTGAGTTTTTTCTTCATAGAAAGCTTCCATGATAATTTTATATTTCTACAATTTATATTGAAATCCTAGGAAGAAAATCTAAGAGGGGTCCCAAACATCAACTAATACTGCTCAGGGATTCTTTGACTTGCTTATCATTAGCTTTTTCCATTTACACATTGATTATCCTAAATAAGTTCCATTCTCTCAAGACCCATTCCAATTCTACACCAGCATTCAGCATCAACGTAGCTGTTTTCATTCAATGTAACTGACGTGGTGTTAGTTGCTGGGAATGCCAAGATGAAAATGCATCTTCTGATTTCAAAGAGCTCATATTTATGGGGGACATATATTCACGTCAACACCCACCTCCTTGAAAAGAGCAAGGAGCTAAAGGAATTGTGCAAATTTTGAAATCTTTTATGAGACAAGTAAATATAAGAGCTACATAATATGTAAATTACAAAGGATTATGGCAAAGCTTACACTGAGTCACACATTTGGGTAAGGGTGATGGGTTGGTAAGTTAGAGACAGTAACTTTCCAGATAAAATGATTTTCAAATAAAGAGTCCTGAAGGAGATTTAGTAAATAAAATTAAGAGAAATTTCTCAATTTAACATGTAACTATTCCTTTATGCAAGTTTTATCTTAGTTAATAGGCAACTATGGCTGATTGCATTTTGTTCAATTTGTTGTTGATTAACTGCACTGGTCCATAGCAGCTGGACTTTGAGTGTATGCGTTTGTTTACTGCCTAGAAGTTGGATGAACACCTCCTTCTGCATTACCAATGGGATTCCCACCTAGAAAGAGGGGGAGTATAAATGAAAACTTTGGATTTATAGCATTACTCATTAAATACTGCCTTTTACATCAACTGTTCTCGCATTAGTGCTCTGAAAGAACCATGATCTGAATAAACTTGTGAAGTTAGATTCCTAATGAATGTAAGTAGAGATTTTTTCCAGGCCAAAGAACAATGAGACTTGGTTTACCAATAATATACAGACTTGTGGATTCAGTTGCCCTAGCTTTTGAGCTCATTTTCAGTCATGAAGAGTTAATTACCGTTACCTCAGTGAAGCATTCTTCTCTTCCTTTCTAGCACTTAAAAACTTTGATTTTTTCCCCTCAGAAAACTACATGGTACAATTTCTTTCTACCATGTGTAGTGTTGTCTGGCAATAAAGTTATCTTTTGAAAAATTTTCTACTTCTATGTATTCCCTTGGGAAGAGTGGTAGAAAGGATTAAATGACCATTTGAGACCCATCTCAAAGAGAAGTCATGTTTGAAGAGTGTTTATCAGAGTGCCAAGTTCTGTGGTATGAGTTTTAAAAAATTTTCCTTGTTAGGGGCGCCTGGGTGGCTTAGTCGGTTAAGCGTCCGACTTTCGCTTAGGTCATGATCTCGTGGATCGTGGGTTCGAGCCCCGCGTCGGGCTCTGTGCTGACTGCCAGCTCAGAGCCTGGAGCCTGTTTCAGTCTGTGACTCCCTCCCTCTCTGACCCTCCCCTGCTCACGCTGCCTCTCTCTCTCTCTCCTAGAAATAAATAAAACGTTAAAAAAAATTTTTTTAATAAAAAAAAATTTTCTTTGTTCAACTTCTACAAATATTTTATGAATTTTGTATTATTTTACCAGTGCTTACTGCTGAGGAAACTGAAGATCAGGGAGGAATAAGGACTTTGCCCATGATCACATAATAAAGAGTTTGTCAAACAAAGATAGTGATTCCTAGTTCTTGACTCTCTTACAGAGAACCAGAATCTAAAACTAGATATGTCTGACGACAAGACTCTCCTTTTTCTTTTACTTTGGTGGTTTCCTATGCTCTTCTACCATCAAAAGAATTAAGGAATACTGTTCCATTAGTAATGATGAATCACAATGGGGGTTATAGTCAACTGAAACAGTCAAGTACCCCTTGAGCAAAGCATCAAACCCTTAATGGTACAGTGCTTTGGTAGGGGAGTACCATGGAGATTCTTTTAAAAACCCTCTTAAATAATTATCCCAATCCTTCCCCCTATAGTATTAAGATCACTGTTTTCAGGACCACTGGGTGGCTTAGTCGGTTAACTTAAGTCGGTCTGACTTCAGCTCAGATCATAATCTCATGGTTTGTGGTTTGGGCTCCGCATCGGGTTCTATGCTGACAGCTCAGAGCCTGGAACCTACTTTGCACTCTGTGTCTCCCTCTCTCTCTGTCACACCCCCGCTTGTGCTCTCTGTCTCTCAAAAATGAATAAATGTTTAAAAAATTAAGAATCATTAAGAGGTAGTGTTCTACCTCTGTGAAAAGATTCCTAGTTAAATAGTTCTAACTTAGATTTAATAGGAGTAAGATAGTGAAAATTTTACTCCAGTTGAAGAAAGTGAAAATCTAGATAAGTGATTGGGAAATATGAAATATGAAATTGTATAATCAGTCAAATGTTTTTAACTGAGAATATGTTATTACTGAAAAAAGTTTTAAAAATCTTCCTTAAACTTGCCAAAGGAGTTTGGATACCAAGAAAACAGAAACTCTAGCTTGGACAATCTCTTATATTCTAATCACCTAAAGTGTCATGAATATGTCTTAATTTGTTTTTAAGTATTTTCCTCACATATCCCCTTGTGGAAAAAAATTAGGATATAGTTTTTGAAGAAATAAATTAAATATTACTCAAATACAAAAAAAACCAGTAGAATAAAATGTAAACCACCATTTTTCTCTATCCTCTTTTTGACCTGTTTTAAGTATATCATAAACAAAACTCAATTTAAAAAAAATAAAATATCCATATTGTACTACAATTTAAAAAAATCCCTAGTTAGCCATGCATTTAACCCTATCAAGAATACATTGTTTAGGGAAAGTGGATATATGAAAATTTAGCTCTTCACCTTTAAGGGTTTTGTTTTTTTTTGTAACCATGTTACTAACTTCGAAACATGAGGCTTTTGACCCACATCTGTGAAGATAAATTCAAAAGCAACATGATGAAAGAATGCCAAGATTGGCATCCTCCTACAAAGCAGCTCCAGGAAGGCAAACTCTTTAGAAATGTCAGTTGTGGCCAAGCCAATACAAACTAGCCACAGGAGTATGTCAGGAAGCAGAACAGCTTCACTTCTATCTAAGGAAAGCCAAGACTTAAAGAACTATATAAAACATCCATTCTATCCTATTACACGTAATAAATGTGCATGGCATTCTAGGGATGACTGAGTGGCTCAGTCAGTTAAGTGTTTGACTCCTGATTTCAGTTCAGGTCCTGATTTTACCATTTCTTGTTTTACGATTGAGCGTTTTATCCGGCTGCATGCTGACAAGTGTGGAGCCTGCTTGGAATTCTCCCCCTCTCTCTCTGCACACCGCCCCCTTCACTGCTTGCTCACATGTTTTATCTCTTGATCTCTCTCTCAAAGTAAATAAATTTAAAAATATAATATAAGTGTGCTTGGCATTCTAATACAAAACTCTACAATAAAACACTGCTTTGTAAAATTATGTTGAGCATTTTATGGATAAGGTAACTGCAATTTACATAACTGCTACCTGTGTAATCATAAAGAAGATTCCTGATTCAAGTTTTTATTAGCTCGAATACAGGCATACTAATACTTAACCTTCATGGTTATTGTTTAGGTTAAATTGGTAGTTATAAAACTTAGCACAGGTTTTGACACATAGGTAGTCATCAATAAATGGTACCATCATAGTCAATGTTATTACTGTTATTCATTTTATTATCATTATTATCTTTATCTTTACCTATATCATTATCTTACTGTCATTACAGTGAGAAAAGGACACAGTCGAGATTCACGTCCAGATGTGTCTGCACCAGTACCAGAGCACTGAAATTTCCAACTATAATTATTTTATTGAGATATAATTGACATATAATATTTTAGCTTCAGGTGTACAAAATAATGATCCAGTATTTGTATATATTGCAAAATGACCATAACAATGTGCTGTTAACATTATCACCAAACATATCTATAAAATTTTTTGTTTGGTGATAAGAACTTTTAATATCTGCTCTCAGCAACTTTCAAATATGCAATACGGTATTGTTATAGTTCAAGTATATCTTTGGATGTTTGTTTTCAATGTATAGTTGTGTATTATTTTTCTTTCTTCCATTTGGAAACTTTCCTAAGTGAAAAAAACATTTATGTTATGCCCTTGTAAAGAATTAATCCTTTTATATGATAAAATTTATACATTTCTGCTAATTTTTAATGTGAGCTCTATATTGTCTGATACTAACAAAAACAGTTTTTAATTAATGTTGTATTAGTGTTCCCACTAATTATTAATGTGACTGAGTTCAAATCTGTCATCTTGCTAAATATTTTCATTTGCCATTTCTTTCAGATTACCTGAGATTTTTTTTTCAGTGATTCCATTTTACCTCCATTATTAGCTTAATAGCTATATCTCTTTGTTTTATATTTTAGTGTATGTGTTAGGCTTTGCAATATGCATTTTAGGACTCACCTTTCAAATATTATACCACCTGAAATAGTGTGTAAACACAAAAAAACAACCTGCTTCCATTTTCTTCCATCATACAATGTTTACAAGTATAGCACTTGCCATATTCTTATTTCTACATATGCTATAAATCACATTTTGTTTTATGTGGTCAATTACCTTTTCATTAGATGATAAGTAAGAAGAAATTTTTTTTAATTTGTCCACATATTTCCCATTTCCAGGAGTCTTCAGTTCTTCACATAGACCCAAATTTCCATCTGCTGTCATGTTTCTTCCACCTGAAAAACTGTCTTTAATACTTTTTATAGTGCAGATTTGTTGGCTACAAATTCTCTCTCCTTTTATTTGGAAAATATCTTTAGTTTGCTAATTTTGCCTTCATTTTAAAAATAATTGTATTTCTCCGTGAAAAAGCCTACATTGACAGTTGTTGTTTCCTTTCAGTTCTTTGGTAATGTCACTATATCATCTTTGCCTTTCATACTTTCAGATGATCAGTCTGCAGTTACTCTTATTTTTGTATCTCCATCATGAGCTGATTTCTATGTGTGTTTTAAGATTTACTCTTTATCACTGATTTCCTGGAATTGATTTTGATATAGTTTCTTGTGATGCTCTTTATATTCAAATTTGGGTTCTGTGAGATTTTTGGATAAATGGAGTTTAGTTTTCATTACATTTGGGAAGATTTTTTATTTTTTGTCTATAAATATTTTTCTCCTGACCCCTCCTTTCACTTCAACTTTTGAGAATTCAATTATGTTTATATAAACAGTTTGACATTACTCCTGAAGTCACTAATACTTTCTTCATTTTTCCTATTATTTTTGTCTCTCTACTTTATTTTGGATATTTGCCATTTCCATACTTCCAGGTTATGGACTTTCTATTAATCTGCAATTAATCCTATCCATACATTTTTAATTACAAATATTGTACTTTTTGACCTGAGACTTTCCTTTTGGGCTTTTAAATAAATACTTTTTCCATCTCTTTTTTCATCATGCTCTTATTTTTTTCTAACTTCTGGAACATATGAAGCATATTTATAATAGCTGTTTAAAGTACTTGTCTGCTAATTATATCATCTGTCATGATATCTGATGGGTCGATTGTATAATTTTTCTTCTGATTTCAGTCATATTTTTCTGCTTCTCTAGATGCTTGTTCATTTTATTGTAATGACAGACATTGTAAATTTCATATTGTTAGTTGTAAAATATAGTTTACGCTATTAAATAGTGGTAGGATTCTTGGCACAGAGTTAAATTAAACTGCCTTCTTATACTCAGCATAATCCCTATAAGATTTCTCTAAGTATTGCTTGTATCTAATGGGCTTTTTTAGATAACAAATTATCTAAACAAACAAATAAACAAAAACATACTTTTTATTGTGTCCTCACCAGTTTGACATCTACTTCAGAGTAGAATGAAAGAACTGTTTTTTCAACAAGTACTAAGTAAAACTATTTGAACAGTATAGACATATGAGAATTCTTATTTCTTCAGCAAGTTCTAGCAAACAAGTTATTTTCACTTTAAATAACAATTGGTTGCAAGTAAGAACATGGTATGGTATTCCTATCTGCAAAATACAATGCCAAGGACTTCTTTCATCAAAGTTCCATTTAACAAGCAATTTCCACTGCTTTGTCTCATCTGAATTATTGTACACATTCTTGTCAAGTCATTCTTATTACACCATTTATTTTGTTCCTAACTGAAGACTAATGATTCTTCTTTTTGTTTTTTATTTGCAAGAGAGAGAGCATGCATACGTGCATGGATAAGGGAGGGTCAGAGAGAGAGAGGGTGAGAAGGTGCTCAATTCCATGACCTTGAGATTATGACCTAAACTGAAACCAAGAGTCCAACTGAGCTACCCAGGTGCTCCAAGACTGATGCTCCTTCTACCTTTCTTTTTCCTCTAATTTGTGTTATGTTTATTTATTTTTGAGAGAGACAGGCAGACAGCAAGCTGGGGATGGACAGAGAGAGAGAGAGGGAGAGAGAAACTGAAGCAGGCTCCAGGTTCTGAGCTGTTAGCACAGAGCCCGATCTGGGCTCATACTCAAGAACTGAGATATAGTGACCTGAGCAGAAGTCAGATGCTTAACCAACTGAGCCACCCAGGTGCCCTGATCTTTCTACTTTTCTGAAGAAGGCCAGTTATACTGTTACACTGTGCTACAATTATTTCTTGTGCGTAAAACTGAAGGATGTCAGCAACGTTATATTCTTATAATTATCAAATCATTTCTATATTCATCATGAAATCTGGAAATCACTCAGTAAGGAAATAAACATAATATCATGAAAGCATTCCTCTTTAATCCCCATTGCTGTCAAACTTTAAAAGTTGAAAAGCTGTTCCACTGATTCTACAAATATAAATATATGATATATGTTTAAAGTGTTCATTTGATAGTATCACTCAAACTGAAAATCAGTGATCCAGTCATCCACTTCAAGGAATTACAAATAGCAAATAAAAAAGTGTGTGCAGAGAAAATTATTACTATAGAAGCTAGGAGCCTCCGCTTGTTCTGAGCACACAGAGGCCGTCCCCTCTGTGTCTCTCCTGGCCTTCCCTTCAAGTCAGTGTTTTGCCTCATGAGGCTGGCTCTGAGACGGCTGGCCCTGACCCACTCTGCTTCCCTCCTGCCCAAGTTGGGGTGGGGGCTGGGCTACTCACTCCTGCCCAAGCTGGGGTGGGTTGCCAGGAGTCGCTCAAGGCTCAGTCAGACCCATCTTTTACTGGTTTATGTTAAGGTTCTAATTTTTAAAAGTAACGCTAACTTTATGTATGGATGCTGTCTCAAATGTATTAAATGATATTCTTTAGAGGTAAAAAAAAAATATCTTTATAAAAAATAAAAAAGTGTGTGCAGAGAAAATGATTACTATAGAGCATTAATTAATGAACAAAAATAAAGATGAATAAAGAGGATCAACAAAAAGTCCTAATGCCTTTGGAAATGCCATAAAATGATAAATCCTTGAATGGCTCATCCAGAAGAAAATAACAGAAATAAGAAAGAAAGCGTCACTACAAAGTCTACTGTCATTTGAAAAGATAAAATATTATAAACAACTTACCAATAAATTTAAAATATTAGATTAAATAAATTCTTTGAAAAACAATTTAATAAAGTCATCCAAGAATAAATTTAAATCTGGATGTCAATATAACTATCAAAGAAATGTAATCTGCAATTTTAAAAATTTCCAACAAAAAATTAACATTAAAAAGTAATTTAAAAATTAAAAAACAAAAAACTTCCAACAATGAAAATCATAGACAAGATAGGTTCACTGTTGAAATCTTTAAAACTTCAAAACTTTGAAACAAGAAAGAATACCAGTCTTACACAAATTTTCAAAAGAAGAGAAAAAATATAGACTAATTCACAAATCATTTTAAGAGACCAGTTAAAGTTGAACCCCAAATCTGACAAGGCCAGGAAAGAAAGAAAAGAAGGAAAGGGAACGAAAGAAGGAAGGAATTAACAGATGAAAATTTCTCATGAAAGTGAACACTGCAATTCTTAACACAATGTTAGCAAATACAATGACTATGTATGTGTGACCATATATACATGGTATGTATGTATATATATATATATACACACACACATATACAGAGAGAGAAACGTATAGAAATATTTATATCTCTCCATATCTATATATCACATCTAGGACTAATTTTAGTTATACATGTTGGTTTAGCATTTTAAATGGCAATAAATGATATAAATAATGAAATGATAATAAAATAGTAATGAAATGCATCTTTCACTGAACAAGAAAAAAGAAACATCTCCTTCAACGTCTTCAAGAGTATCTTGGGGAAAAAAAAAAAGAGTATCTTGAAAAACCTAGGCCAAATATATTATCATATTTAGCAGTGAAATATGAAACCCTTTATTCCTAAAATCAGGAAAAAAAGTTAAGATACTCTCACTACTTCAACTCAACATTGGAGTAAAGCAGAAAGAAACCTAAGTCATACATACCAAAAAGAGAGGAGGAATAAACTGCCTTTCTTGGAAGATGACATGACCATGGCAGAAGAAATTCCTAAGGAATTTGCAGAGTCACAATTAATAAGTAAATTTAGCAAAGTCTTAATATAAAGGTCAATAATAAAATATCAAACCTGTCCTATATACTATAACAAAAATAAGAAAATAAAATTAAAACATCAGGACCATTTATAATAGCAACAAAACCCATCAAATTCCCATAATTAACTCTAACAATAGACTGGTAAGACTGTGGCAATGAAAATATTGTCAAGAGAAATTAGAAAAGCCTTCAATCAATTGAGAAGTACACTATGTTTGTGCTGGAAAATGTGCTAATTTTAACTTACCAATTCACTCAAAATTAATCCACAGGTTCAACAAAATCTGATTGAAAAATCTCAGAAATTTTGGAGGAAACAACTGACAAGCAGATTGTAGTTTTTTAATGCAAACAGCATAGAAGAGTTGAGACAATTTTCAAGCAGAACAAAGTTGGAGAATTTACCAAACCAGATTTCAAATTTAATATAAACATCAGTGAACATGAGCGGAAATAGAAAGTATTCAAAATTAGGTACACAGGGGAGGAAACATGGAAAAATGAAGGGTTCCAGTAACCACTGGGAAAATATCAAGCAACTGAATATGTGTAATTGGAGTTCCAGAAAGAAGTAGCAGATATATTGTTGGGGCAGGAGGAGAGGGGATAAATTATTTGAAGGTAAAAGGATCGATTTTTTTTCTAAATCTATAGAAAACTATGAATCAAGGATACAAGAAAATCAATAAATCCCAAGAGAATAAACATATAAGTCACAGCGAGTCACATTTTTTTTAATTTGAGGGAGAGAGAGAGATAGTGTCAGTGGGGGAGGGGCAGAGAGAGAAAGGGAGAGAGAGAGAATCCCAAGCAAGCTCTACGCTGCCAACGCAGAGCCTTACGTGGGGCTCGAAGTCACAAAACTATAGGATCATGACTTGACCCAAAACAAAGAGTCGGAGGCTTAACCGACTGAGGCCCCCAGTCATCCACGGCAAATCATATTTTAATCAAAATGCTGTAAATTACTAATTAGAAAAAGTTTTCAAACTATCCAGAGATAAAAAGTATTACATGCAAAAGGATAAGGATAACCACAGACTTCTCATTATAAAACTTGTTAGAAGAGATCAACATCTTTAAAGTTCTGGAGAAAAATCACACTATCAGTCTATTCAAAGTGAAAATACTTTCTTAAATTCAAGCAAAATGAAATTTTATTCAAGAAACAGAAGCCTGAGAGAAATCATTGCACCAAACATGCACTACAGAAAATGATAGCAGCACCAATTCAGAAGGAAACAAATAAAATGATAACCTTGATCTACACAAAACAATGAAGAGCTACAGAAATATAATAATGTGGATTTTCTTTCACATCTTACAAATGTTTGAAAAGATAAAAAAATTTTAATTATTAATATAATGTTGGGTTCATAACATAAGTAGCATTGAAATACATGACAATAATAACCAAAAAATGTGAGAAAAAATGACAGTATACTGTTGGAAAGTTCTTACTACTTCTATGAAATAATACATTATTTGAAGTTGGATGTGATAACATAAACAAGCATACTGTAAAATCTAAAGCAACCACTAAAAAGAATAAAACCAAGAGGTATATCTCATAACCCCAAAGAGAAGAAAACATAAAAATACTGACATAATAAAAAAGAAGGAAAATAGTAAAACAAAAAAAAGAGTAAATGTAACACAGAAGAAATAAGACTGTGTTTATTTCTTACTGTTCACCAAGCAGAGACTATTTTGTTCCATACATCCATGAAATGTATCTCGAGATCCTGGATCAAGTTATTCTTATAAAATTTATTGATTAGGTTAGTTCCTATATTTTATCTAGTTGGATTAACTATCCTCAGTGACACACGAGGATCAACACAGTCTTTGGGTTTTTTCCCCAGAGAGGAATTCTCCTGCTATACTACCAGAATGAATTACCTTCCTCTTAAAATTCACCAGATCAAAATTGTCCCTAAGAGAGTATTGACAGTATTTGAGCAGGGTCAGGTATCCTTGAGGGAAGATGATAAATGTATATCGGAGTCCTGTCTGAATGAAGGCAGACTGTGTCTGCATATTCTGAACTTGGGATCAAAAAGAGAACACTGGCTAATCTGTACTAGTTACCTTTAGTTTGCTGCTCTGTTCAAACAGCTTTCATCAACGTAATGCTTCTGAGCTCCATACTGGAGTGCTAGGCCTTCCACCTGGCTGAATCATAACTACCCCCAGACACTACATGAGCAAACATCCTCTCTACCTCCTACCCCATCAAAAGGATCCAGAATTCTATGTATGAATGTGCCTTTGTATATAGATACATGTGTATTGCACAAATTAATTAGAACAAAATAAGCAATGGAAAGCCAAACGCTTGAGTAGGCACTACATGAAAGAAAACACTTAAGACGACTAAGTGCAGGAAGATAACCAACTTATTAGTGTTTAAAATAATGCAAATAAAGCCACAATAAAATACTATCTTATACAAATTTCATTGACAAAAATAAAAAAGTTTACAGATCGAATTATCTGAAAAGATGGGGATACAAATAGAAATTCATACATTGTTTTTGAGAATGTAAACTGGTACTTCTATTTAGAAAATAATGCAGCAATGGGGCGCCTGGGTGGCTTAGTCAGTTAAGCGTCTGACTTTCGCTTAGGTCATGATCTCGCGGTTCGTGGGTTCGAGCCCCACGTCGGGCTCTGTGCTGACTGCCAGCTCAGAGCCTGGAGCCTATTTCGGAGTCTGTGTCTCCCTCTCTCTCTGACCCTCCCCTGCTCACGCTGTCTCTCTCCTAGAAATAAATCAAAATATTAAAAAAAAAAAAAAAGAAAAAAAAAGAAAATAATGCAGCATTAAATTTTCTATGACTCAGTAAATCTGAGAAAAACTCTTACATATGTGCACCTGGAGGCCCAGAAAACCATATTTATAACAGTAGATTTTGTAAGCAAAAGAACACAGAAAACAAACACACACACACCTGGGGGAAAACTAAATACCCCAAAACAAGAGAATGGTTAAATAAATAGTGGCATATTCTGATACTAGAACTTTTAATGCTTTGGTGAAAGTGAATAAGCTTACATTCCATGCAACATCTGTGGCTAGTATCTATATGATTGAGTGAAAGTCATATCTGAAAAGACTACATAAAATATACTTCCATATTTTTCCCCTAACACAAGCAAAATGAATCATATTGTTTAGGCCAGCTTACATACATCTAAAAAATATTTTTAATAAGAAGAGAATTTCATACCTCCAAATCAGAATTTCAGCTGTTTCTGAAGGGAAGCAGAGACTGGATAGGAAAAATAAATAGGTAGATAAAACATACTGGTAATATTCAGTTGAAGTGAACATAATAATTTATGGTGTGTGTTGTATTATTAAGACTTTCTAAAGAGAGAGAAGATAAAGAGGGAAATAAATTCACTTTTGAATGGCAGAGGGAATCTGTAATAAGTGTAAGTCACACAGAGAGTGTATGATATTTTGTTCTAATTAATTTGTGTAATACAGATATATCATTTAAGGCCTTCCATCTGTTCATAAACCCTTACCCCAAAACCCCTGTGCTGCTTAGGTAAACTGTTCCACCAGGTCCTAAGGAAAAAGAAACAGAAGTATTTTTAAAAATGTAACTTCTTAAATGAGATTAATATTCTCTACACAAACAACAAAAGTGTTATAACTGCTAATAAAAGTCTACACAGCAAAAATGGAGACTAGACAAAAGTGGTGGCCAGAAAGGCTTTCTAAGTAGAGGAGTTTGTATGAGCTTAAGTCCATAGGTATGATGCTCTGATGTGACTATAGGGCTCTATGGTATTTTGAGGACTAGACAGTGAAAACCAGAAAGGATTCTGTAAAACACAAGCTGAAGACTTCATCAGATGGATCACTTAGTGTACTGATAATCGACCTTCCTTCTATTCTAATGTATGTATTAGAAATGATCATGTATGTTAAAAATTCCCCTCTAAGACCAGCTTCACCTGCATCTTACAAGTCATGATATCTGTTTTCCAAACACAGGAACACCTAAATACATAAAACAATTAATCACAAACAGAAACAATCTTATGGATAAGAATGTGCTAATAGCAGGGGATTTTAATACTCCACTCACAGCAGTGGATACATCAACTAGACAGAAAATCACTAAAGACACAATGGACTTGAATGACACATTGGACCAGATGGATCTGACAGATATATTTAGAACTCTACATCCTGAGGTCAGGGAATTCACTTTCTTCTCAAGTGTGCATGGCACATCCTCCAAGATAGATAACATACTAGGACATAAAGCAGCCCTCAATAAATATAAAAGAACTCAGATCATTCCATGCACACTGTCAGATCACAATGCTATGAAACTTGAAATCAACCACATCAAAAAGTCTGGAAAATCTCCAAAAACATGGAGGTTAAAGAACAGCCTAATAAAGAACAAATGAACCAATCAGGCAACGAGAGAAGAAATTTAAAAATATACAGAACCAAATGAAAATGAAAATACAACAATTTGAAATCTATGGGATGCAGCAAAGGCAGTCCTAAGAGGAAAGTATTGCACTCCAGGCCTATTTCAAGAAATTAGAAAAAGCACAAGTACAAAATCTAACAGCGCACCTAAAGGAACTAGAAGGAGAGCAACAAGAGTACCTCAAAACCAGTAGGAGAAGAGAAATAATAAAAATCAGGGAAGAAATAAACAATATAGAAACCAAAAAAGCAGTTGAACTGATAAATGAAACCAAAGTTGGTTTTTTGAAAAAATAAACAAAATTGACAAACCTCTAGCCAGGCTTCTCAAAAAGAACAGAGACAGAACCCAAATAGACAAAATCATGAATGAAAATGGACTTATTACAACCAACCCCTCAGAAATACAAGCAATTATCAGGGAAAACTATGAAAAATTATAATATGTCAACAAATTGGACAGCTTAGAAGAAATGAACAAATTCCTAAACACACACTCACTACCAAAATTCACATGAGAAGAGAGAGAAAATCTGAACAGACCCATAATGAGTGAAGAAATCGAATCAGTTATCAAACATCTCCCGACAAATTAGAGCCCTCGGCCAGATGGCTTCCCTAGGGAATTCTACCAGACATTTAAAACAGAGTTAATACCCATTCTTCTCAGGCTATTCCAAAAAACAGAACCGGAAGGAAAACTCCCGGACTCCTTCTACAAAGCCAGCATCACTTTGATTCCCAAGCCAGACAGAGACCCAGCAAAAAAAGAACTACAGGCCAATGTCCTTGATGAATACAGAAGCAAAAATCCTCAATAAGATACTTGCAAATCGAAAGCAACAGCACATAAAAAGAATTATCCACCAAGATCAAGTGGGATTCATTCCTGGGTTACAGGGCTGGTTCAACATTTGCAAAGCAATCAATGTGATACATCACATTAACAAAAGAAAAGATAAAAACCATATGATCCTGTCGGTAGATGCAGAAAAGCATTTGACAAAATACAGCATCCCTTCTTAAAAAACCCTCAAGAAAGTCGGGGTAGAAGAAACTTACTTAAACACCATAAAAGCTATCTATGAGAAACTCTCAACTAACATCATCCTCAATGGGGAAAAACTGAGAGCTTTCTCCCTGAGATCAGGAACATGACAGGGATGTCCACTCTCACCACTGTTGTTTAACATAGTGCTGGAAGTCCTAGCATCAGCCATCAGACAACAAAAGGAAATCAAAGGCATCAGAATTGGCAAAGATTTCTTTCACTTTCGCAGACGACATGATACTCTACAAAGAAAACCTGACAGACTCCACCAGAAGCCTACTAGAACTGATCCAAGAATTCAGCAAAGTTGCAGGGTACAAAATCAGCATTCAGAAATTGGTTGCATTCTTATACATCAAAAATGAAGCAACAGAAAAAGAAATCAAGAAACTGATCCCATTCACAATTACACAAAAAAACCTACAATACCTAGGAATAAATCTAACCAAGGATACAAGAGATCTGTATGATGAAAACTATAGAAAACTTATGAAGAAAATTGAAGACACAACGAAATGCAAAAACATTCCATGCTCATGGATCAGAAGAATAAATATTGTTAAAATGTCATTACTACCCAAAGCAGTCTACACATTCAATGCAATCCCAATCAAAATTGCACCACCACACTTCTCAAAACTAGAACAAACTATCCTAAAATTTGTATGGAACCACAAAAGACCCCGAATAGCCAAAGTAATATTGAAGAAGAAAACCAAAACAGGAGGCATCACCATCCCAGACTTTAGCCTCTACTACACGGCTGTAATCATGAAGACGGTATGGTATTGGCACAAAAACAGACATATAGACCAATGGAATAGAATTGAGAACTCAGAAGTGGACCCAAAAGTATACAGCCAACTAATCTTTGACAAAGCAGGAAAGAGTATCCAATGGAAAAAAGACAGCCTCTTTAACAGTTGGTGCTGGGAGAAAGGACAGCAACATGCAGAAGAATGAAACTAGATCATTTTCTCACACCATAGGCAAAAATAAACTCAAAGTGGATAAAAGACCTAAACGTGAGACAGGAAACCATCAAAACCCTAGAGGAGAAAGCAGGAAACAACCTCCTTGACCTCAACTGCAGCAATTTCTTACTTGACACATCCCCAAAAGCAAAGGAAAAAAGAGCAAAACCGAACTACTGGGACCTCATCAAGATAAAAAGCTTCTGCACAGCAAAGGAAACAATCAATAACACTGAAATTAACTAGTTTTAGATAAACTCATGCTACTATGATAAACCTCATGATACTATGAACCCATCTGGTCCTGGTTTGCATTCTAATGATTATTAATTATTAATCAATTTTCCCAAATTTTTTCTATCTTTATGAATTAAAGGAGGGTTTTGCCCCTACTTATTTTTACCCATTTTCCCTAAGTTTATAAATACTTTGCCCTCATGATCATGAACTTATCATTATTTTAATATATCCTCTGTCCTTTTTTCATTCCTAATATTGTACTTTTTTATTCTATGAACCTAGGAGGGGGGATTTATTTATCTTACTGGTCATGAAAAATGATCAAATTTTTGCATCATTTTGGGTTTTTTTACAAATGGTAAAGTATAAGCTCTATTTTAATCTTAGGGAAACATTCTATTCATATTTACTTCTATGTACATACAAAATTTTGTGAGTATACGCGTACACACACTTGTAAATTTCTATGACACCAGCATGTTAGTGTGAGTGCCCATGGGGTGAATGAAACCTCCCTTAGTCTGGATCAAATGTGGCAGGAGAACAATAGTATATCTTCCCACTGATGCGATCATTGACAATCACATAGTTTTGAGGATGTGGCAGACTGTGATGTGTCCTACAGTGGATTTAACTGCAAGCTCAATTCTTGCTGACACCTTGTTCCTCAAAGAGAAAGTGACTGAAGGAAAGTTGATGGGGGACTTCCTATCAGAACATCATCAATGAATGGCAGAAGGCCTTTTTTCAATAGACAGCTTGCTTTTAGAAAAGTAGAATAGATGATGCTTGCTATTGGTTGAATTTTGTCTCCCCATAAAAAACATGTTGGGGTCCCAACACCCCAGTCCCTCAAGTTCTGATTTTATTTAGAGACAGGGTCCTTATAGAGGCAGTGAAATTAAAATGAGGTCACTAGAGTAGGCCCTCATCCAATATGGTTGGTTCTTATATAATAGAACATTTGTAGAGAAAAGCACGCACAGAATGCCATGTGATGATGGCCATTGTGCTCCCACAAGCCAAGGAATTACCAGAACCTCAAGAGAAGCCCGAGACAGATCCATTCTGAGCACCTTCAGAGGTAACATGATTCTTCAGATATCTTGATTTCAGATGCCCAGACTCCAGACTGTGAGACAATACATTCCTGTTATTTAAGCCACTCGATTTGTCAGACTTTGTTACAGCAATCCTAGCAACTAATACAATGCTGAAATGAGTATTTGAGGAGGACACCTAGAAATTTCCTTTATAATTGGGCACTGTACATTCCACATACTTCAGAAACTGTTACTTGCTTACATGTTAGATATGTGCTTTGAAGATACACACCTTATATATTTCCAGGAGCGCAGGACAGATTATCAATAAAAGTAACAGATGAGGAGTGCATGGATGGCTCAGTTGGTTAAGAATCCAACTTCAGCTCAGGTCATAATCTCACAATTCTTGAGTTCAAGCCCCGAGTCAGGCTCTGTGCTGACAGGTCAGAGCCTGGAACCTGCTTCAGATTCTGTGTCTCCCTCTCTCCCTCTGCCCCTCCCCAACTTTCATGTTGTCTTTCTCTCAAAAATAAATAAACATTAAGAAAGTTTTTCCAAAGTAACAGATGACTTGCCAAACTTACATAAATTAAGTCAAGAATTTCTTCAATATAATTTCCATAGATAAATAGATAAAATTCCAAAGATAGATTACAGAGCTATATCAATAACACTTGGCCTAAGACACAAACCATGATAGAAACCTTTTTCTTGGTACTTAGAGACTATTTAACCTGCTTATTAAGTTTCACAACATCTTACTTTTTTCTTTTTTACTTTGGGACAGATACAAAATATAGACACAATTCAAAGCCTAGATAACAAGTTAGAAAAGAAAATGAAAAGTTAGGAGATTTTAGCTAACATCATCTGGGACATGATCAGGTCATCCCCCTACACAGTCGATAAGGAAGTTAGAGAGGAAGGGGCCACGATGGCAGAATAGCATGGAGGGTTTTTTTTGCATCTCTCATCCTTGAAATACACCCAGATCAATGCTAAACGATCCTGCACACCTGGAAAACTGATTTGAGGATGAACACAACAATCTGCACAACCTGAACCAGAGAACTTAGCAGGTATGCAACAAGGAGGAGTAAGCTGGGGAGGAAAGCCACAGAGGGCAGGGAGCTGTTTATGCTTGCAGAGAAAAGACAGAGATGGTGCGGGTGGGGGTCAGAGTAAGGAAAGCATCCCCGCTGCCCAAAAGCAGCTGGAGAAAAAAGAAAGAGTATGCAAGGCACTTAACAAAAAAGGGAGAAAAGAGGGAAGGGACAGGGTTTAAATTTTATTAAGACTCTATGAACAGGGGGAGTGCAGAGTCTGAAACTCCACAGCTTGATACCTGGTGGTGCTCTGGTGGGAACGGTGAATCCCCAGGAGCCCAGGAGCAGAGTGAGGTCCTCGGGGTCCTCCAGCCACATAGGGAGAGGCAGTTCCCCTGCTGGGAGGACATTTTATAGAGGTGATGTGGTGTCCCCGCAGGTAAAGCTCCCAGTGGAACCTGGAGAACAACCACATTTACTGGTGTTGGAACAAGGACGTTAATGGGGAAGCTAGGCACCAAATGTGTTCTCTGATTTTTCATAATCCCAGAAATACTATTGATACACAGTGGTGTGAACTCATTCTGGGGCAGGCTGACACAAGCCACAGTCTCTGGGCATCAGAGCAACATGGTCTCTTGAACATTCCTGAGGGCGGGCTGGCCCTCAGCCATTGCTCAGTGAGACCTTCCCCCAGAAGGTCTAAGCAGGTCAAAGCCCCAGTCCCTCAGAAGTGAGGGGTTGGGAAATATAGCCTCATCGGAGATAAAACTCAGGAGGCTCAGGAGGGAGGTGCTGCCTTGGCAAACTGAAGGTTTGGTCATGGACAGTATAAAAGCGGGTAGTGGACAGAAGCTGGAGACAAAGGAGGGGTAGGCAATTGCTGGTTGGGAAGAGCACAGAGCTCTGATACTACATACTGGGTAGGCGGGTGACACCATTTTCACCACTCCCACACATGCGTATCCATGCCTACTTGCACTACAAAAATCCATCCCATTAAGTTAAACAGCACCATCAAGTGGAGAACAGAGCCATTACATTAAGTGCCTCCTAACTGGGGGGTCTTATTCTTCAGGAACAATACAACTCTCTCTGCCTACTTAGTTTACGGACGATAAAGTGCTTCACAGTTCAACTTGTAGAGGAAACTGATATAATTCCAATAGTCGTTCAGTATGTTTGCTGGTCCGTCTACTCAGACTTTTCCCCACAATCTTGAATACAGAAAAAGAAAAAAATTAATTTTCCATATCTATTAAAAAAATTTTAAATATTTTCTACTATATTTTTTACTTTTTCACAAAGTTTTCAAATGCTTTTTTTTACTTCCATAACTTCCTTTTATTCTATTTTATTGTATTTATTTTTTTCAAATTTTGAAGCATTTTCCTTTTCCTTTTCTTTTCTTTCCTTTTCTTGTTTTCCCCCTTTCTCTCTACTCTATCAATCTCCTTTCAACAACAAGAACAGAACAGACCTAGGATCTATCATCCTTTATTTAATTTTTATGTTGTTTTCAATTTTTAAATTTTGTTTTTATGTTAATTCCTTTTCTTCCTTCAAAATGAGAAAACAAAGGAATTCAACCCAAAAGAAAGAACAGGAAGCAATGAGAGCCAGGGACTTAATCAATAGGATGCAAGCAAGATGTATGAACCAGAATTTAGAATCACATAATAAGAATACTAGCTGGGGTAGAAAACAAATTAGAATCCCTTTCTGCATAGGTAAAAACTAGTCAGGATGAAATAAAAAAATGCTATAACTGAGCTACAATCTCGAATGAATGCCACAGCAGCAGGGATGGATGAAGCAGATCAGTGAATCAGCAATATAAAGGACAAACTTATGGAGAGCAATGAAGTAGGCACAAAGAGGGAGACTAAGGCAAAAGAACATGATTTAGGAATTAGAGAAATCAGTGACTCATTAAAAAGGATCAACATCAGAATCATAGGAGTCCCAAAAGATGAAGAGAGAGACAAAGGCAT
This sequence comes from Hyaena hyaena, assembly GCF_003009895.1. Classification (NCBI taxonomy): domain Eukaryota; kingdom Metazoa; phylum Chordata; class Mammalia; order Carnivora; family Hyaenidae; genus Hyaena; species Hyaena hyaena. The sequence continues at coordinate 23,416 of NW_024083013.1, read as the reverse complement.
AGAAGGGTTATGTGAACAAATTATAGCAAAAAACTTTCCTAAGCACAGTGATTCCTGGCTTTTAATGTCTGTGTCTTTCCCCAGGTTAGAGAGGACTCCCATTAGATTCAACAAAACCCGACCATCAACAAGGCATGTCATAGTCAAATTCACAAAATACTCAGGCAAGGAAAGAATCATGCAAGTAGAAAGGGGAAAAAAGTCCCTAACCTATAAAGGAAGACAGATCAGTTTTACAGCAGACCTTTGCATAGAAACTCAGCAGGTCAGAAATGAGTGGCAGGATATATTCAATGTGCTGAATTGGAAAATAGTGCAGCCAATAATTCTTTATCCAGCAAGGCTGTCATTCAAAATAGAAGGAGAGAGTAAAAGTTTCTCAACAAAAATTAAAGAAGTTTATGACCACTAAACTAGCCCTGCAAGAAATTTTAAAGGGGACTCTCTAAGGGGAGAAAAGATGGGGAAAAAATACCAAAATCTACAAAGACTAGAAAGGACCAGAGAACACCAGAAGAAGCTCCGACTCTACAGGCAACATAGTGGCAATAAATTCATATCTTTAAGTACTCAATCTAAGCATCAATGGACTAAATGCTCCAATCAAAAGACAGAGGGTAATGGAATGGGCAAGAAAACAAAATCTATCTATATGCTGTTTACAAGAGACTCACTTTAGACCTAAAGACACCTTCAGATTGAAAGTAAGGGGATGGAAAACCACCTATTATGCTAATAATCACCAAAAGAAAGCCAGAGTAGCCATACTTACATAAGACAATCTAGACTTTAAAATAAAGACTGTAACAAGAGATGAGGAAGGAAATTATATCATATTCAGGGGTCTTTCCATCAATAAGATCTAACAATTGTAAACATTTATGCTCCAAAAGTAGAAGCACCCAAATATATAAATCAATTAATCACAAACATAAAGAAACACATTGATAATAATACCATAATCATAGGGGACTTCAATACCCCACTTACAGCAATAGACAGATCATCTAAACAGAAAATCAACAAGGAAACAATGGCTTTGAATGACACACTGGACCAGATGGACTTAACAGAAATATGCAGAACATTTCATCCTACAGCAGCAGAATACAGATTCTTCTCCAGTGCACAGGGAATGTTCTCCAGTGTAGATCACATACTGGGACACAAATGAGCCCTCAACAAGTATGAAAAGATCGAAATCATACTGTGCATATTTTCAAACCACAACACTTTGAAACTCGAAATCCACCACACAAAAATAAAATGTGGACAGATAACAATACTTAGAGACTAAGGCCATCCTACTAAAGAATGAATGGGCTAACCAGGAAGTTAAAGAGGAAATTAAAAAGTACATAGAAGCCAATGAAAACGATAACACTACAGCCCAAAACCTCTGGGACACAGCAAAAGTGGTCATAAGAGGGAAGTATATACCAATCTAGCCCTTCCTAAAGAAGGAAGAAAGGTCTCGGATGTACAACCAAACCTTATGCCTTAAAGAGCTGGAAAAAGAAAAAGCAAACAAAATCCCAAACAAAGAGAAGACAGGAAATAAGAGATTAGAGCAGAAATCAATGCTATCAAAACAGAACAACAACAACAACAACAACAACAACAACAACAACAAACCTAGTAGAACAGATCAATAAAACCAGAAGCTGGTTCTCTGAAAGAATTAACAAAAATTGATAAACCACTAGCCAGACTGATCAAAAAGAAAAAGAAAAGGACCCAAATATATAAATGAAATCAAGAATCAAAGATGAGAGTTCACAATCAACACAGCAAAAATAGAAACAATAATAAGGATTATTATGAGCAATTATATGCCACTAAAATGGGCAATCTGGAAGAAATTGTAAAATTCCTAGAAACATAAACTACTGAAACTGAAACAGAAACAAATAGAAAATTTGGACACATAACCAGTAAAGAAATCGAATTAGTAATCAAAAATCTCCCAAAAACAAAAGAGTCCAGGGCCAGTTGGCTTTCCAGAGGTATTCTACCAAACATTTAAGAGTTAACACCTATTCTCCTGAAGTTGTCCCAAAAAATAGAAATGGAAGGAAAACTTCCAAACCCTTTCTATGAAGTCAGCATTACCTTGACTCTAAAACCAGACAGAATTCCACTACAAAGGAGAACCATAGACCAATTTCCCTGATGAACATGGATGCAAAAAATCTTCAACAAGATACTAGCCAACTGGATCCAACAATACCTTAAAAAGAATTATTCACAATGACCCAGTGGGATTTATATCTGGGACGCAGAGCTGGTTGAATATCCGCAAAAACAGTCAGTGTGATTCATCACGTCAATAAAAGAAAGGATAAGAATCACATAACCCTTTCAATAGATGCAGAAAAAGAATTTGACAAAATACAGCATCCTTTCTTGATAAAAACCCTCAAGAAAGTAAGGATAAAAAGATTATACCTGAAATTCATAAAAGCCATATATGAAAGACCTACTGCTAATATCATCCTCAATGAGGAAAAACTGAGAGCTTTCCCTCTTAGGTCAGGAACAATACAGGGATATTCACTCTTGCCACTGTTATTCAACATAGTATTGGAAATCCTAGCCTCAGCAATTAGACAACATAAAGGAATAAAAGGCCTCCAAACCAGCCAGGAGGAAGTCAAACTTCCCTCTTTGAAGATGACATGATACTCTATATGGAAAACCCAAAAGATTCCACCAAAGAAACCTGCTAGAATTGACCCATGAGTTCAGCAAAGTTGCAGGATGTAAAATCAATGCACAGAAATCGGTTGCATTCCTATACACCAGTAATGAAGCAAGAGAAAGAGAAATCAAGGAACCAATTCCATTTACAATTGCACCAAAAACTATAAAATACCTAGGAATAAATCTAACCAAAGAGGTGAGAAATCTGTACACTGAAAACTATATAAAGCTTATGAAAGAAACTGAAGAAGATATTAAAAAATGGAAAAAATATTTCATACTCCTGGATAGAAAGAACAAATATTATTAAAATGTCAAATACTACCCAGAGCAATCTACATTTTCAGTGCAATTCCTATCAAAGTATCCCCAGCATTCTTCACAGAGCTAGAATAAATAATCCTAAAATTTGTATGGAACCAGAAAAGACCCCAAATAGCCAAACTAACCTTGAAAAAGAAAACCAGGTGTGCCTGGGTGGCTCAGTCAGTTAAGCGTTTGACTTCAGCTCAGGTCATGATCTCACAGTTTGTGGGTTCGAGCCCTGCGTTGGGCTCTGTGCTGACAGCTAGCTCTGAGCCTGGAGCCTGTTTCAGATTCTGTGTCTCCCTCTCTCTCTCTGATCCTCCCCTGCTCATGCTCTCTCTCTCTCTCTAAGAAATAAATAAAACGTTTAAAAAAGAAAAAGAAAACCAAAGCTGGTGGTCTCAAAATCCCAACTTCAAGCTGTATTACAAAGCTGTAATCCTCAAGACAGTATGGTACTGGTACATAAATATTCAGTTCAATGGAACAGAATAGAAAACGCAGAAATGGATCCAGAAATGTTTGGCTAACTCATCTTTGACAAAGCAGGAAAGAATAGTCAATGGAATAAAGACAGTTCTTCAAGCAAATGGTGCTGGGAAAACCAGATGACGACATGTAGAAAAAATAAACCTGGACCGCTTTTTTACACCATACACAAAAACAAACTCAAAAGGGATCAATGACCTAAATGTAAGACAGAAAGTCATCAAAACCCTAGAGGAGAAAGCAGGCAAAACCTCTTTAACCTTGGCTGCCGAAACTTCTTAATCAACACGTCTCCAGAGGCAAGGGAAACTAAAGCAAAAACAAACTATTGGGACCTCATCAAAATAAAAAGCTTCTGCACAGTGAAGGAAATGATCAGCAAAATTAAAAGGCAACAAACAGAATGGGAGAAGGTATTTGCAAATGACATATCAGATAAAGGGTTAGTATCCAAAATCTGTAAGGAACTCAACACCCAAAAAACAAATAATCCAGCGAAGAAATGGGCAAATGACATGAAAAGACACTTCTCCAAAGAAGACATCCAGATGGTCAACCGATACATGAAAAAATGCTCAACATCACTTATCATCAGAGAAATGCAAATCAAACACAATGAGATACCACCTCATACCTGTCAGAATGGCTAACATTAACAACCCAGGCAACAATAGATGTCAGTGAGGATGTGGAGAAGAGGATCTCATTTGCATTGCTGGTGGGAATGCAAATTGTTTCAGCTGCTCTGGAAAACAATATGGAGGTTCCTCAAAAAATTAAAAATAGAACTACCCAAGACCCAGCAATTGCACTACTGTGTATCTATTCAAGAGATACAGGTGTGCTGTTTCGAAGGGATACACACACCCCAATGTTTATAGCAGCGCTATCAACAATAGTCAAAGTATGGAAAGAGCCCAAATGTCCACTGGTGGATAAAGATGATGTGGTATATACATACAATGGATTATTACGTAGTAATCAAAAAGAGTGAAATCTTGCCACTTGCAACTACGTAGATAGAACTGGAAGGTATTAATCTAAGTGAAATGAGTCAGAGAAAGACAAATATTATATGACTTCACTCATATGAGGACTTTAAGATATAAAACAGATGAGCCTAAGGGAAGGGAAGCAAAAATAATATAAAGATAGGGAGGCCTACAAAACATAAGAGACTCTTAAAAATAGAGAACAGAAGGTTGTAGGAGGGGTTGGGGGAGGGTGGATGGGTTAAGTGGGTAAGGGGCTTAAGAAAGTTACTCCTGAAATCATTGTTGCACCATGTGCTACCTAACTTGCATGTAAATTATAAAAAATAAATTATAGAAAGAAAAAAAGAAATTAGAATACATGACTTTCACTTGCATGCTTCCAAACTTGATGGTTTGATCTCCATGCTCAAATACCACCATATAAAAGACAATCAACTTTGGGGGTATGGCCCAGTGAAACTCACCTTGTAGCATGTCAACAGTATTGAATGCTGGATAAAGCCACTGGATAGCCGAGAGCCCAGTGTCAGACATTGCAAAGGAAGCCTGTCTAGCAGTGGCTCTTTCAAAATCTCTCTCCTCCACCAGAAACATTCATAGAACAGGTTTACCAAATTAATAAATGAGAATTGACTGGGCTACCTTAGCATACTTTCCTGCTGTATTTGTAAGCATCAAAAAAATAACAATGATCATAAAAATTAAATTGAAACAAATAAAGGAAAAGTGCTTTCCTGCTCTGTGGAACAGAAGGTATTTCAGGAGTTAAACTTGACCTTTTCTCTAGCTGTGAACCAGCCTTCTTATCCAAGGACATGAAACTACATGCTAGTGAGACTACACACTCCTGCTCACAAGACTGAAACCGTCTTTCATCTAGAATCCCTGTGAAGAATATTCTGAGAAAGGACAATCAACAAAATGTGCTTTCTGGAGAGCTTCACCTTTTGATTTGGGTTTCTAACAGGTTATTTTTCCCCCAGTTGGAAAGGGTGGCCAGTATACTAAATGATTAAAAAAAAAAAAACTGGAACCAAGTTCAGGATGATAAAATTTTTTACAACTTAAAAAAAGATTTTAAAAGAAGTTAAATCAGAACTATGACACATAATTTGTTATAATTTGAGATCAACTTTCGATATAGATTTTATAAACCTCAATGGGGAAATGTAACTAATTCCAATGACATTCATTTTGTTTCCATTTGTGATAGTGTTAGATATTCTTTTCATTTTTCGGGTGCCAAAAGTGAGCTGAAGAAAACAGTTCTTTGCACATAGTTAATTTCTTTCTACATTAAAAGAACAAACTGAAGGTTGCTGGAGGGGAGGTGGGTGGGGGGATGAGCTAGATGATTGATGGGTATTAAGGAAGTCACTTGTTGTGATGGGCACTGGGTAGCATACGTGATGAATCACTGCATTCTATTCCTGAAACCAATAACACACTGTATGTTAACTTGAATTTAAATAAATACATTTTTTAAGTATGAAAAAAGGAATGAGTTTATGGACTGTTGAAATTGTCATTTTTAATTGTCTTCTCACAAATTTAGGTTTGACATAATATCTGATCTTGACTACACAAGTTAGGTATTTCACTCTTGGGTCAACTAGCTTGTAAATTTTCACTACCCCCACGACACGCACAGGCATGCACACAAATTTATTGCAACATTTTAAACTTCTTAACTTGATTCAACTGGTTATGCTTAATATCCAAGATTCTACTACTTACTTACTAGAGATTTTTTTTCACAGAAATAAACCTTTAGTTTTAGTTTATGATTTCACTCAACAAAATGCTTGTAGAAGTGACTTATAATTTGAGTATTTTGAAATGAAAAAGTTTTTTTTAAAAAAACCTTGTTTACTCCATGCTTACTGGGGCTACATTGTTGAGTGTTTGTTTGCCACAATTTTAATTAATTTCAATTTAGTTAACATATAGTGTAGTATTGGTTTTAGGAGTAGAATTTACGGATTTACCAATTACATACAACACCCAGTGCTCAACCCAATGAGGGTCACCTTAAAGCCCATTACTCATTTAGCTTATCTCCTTTCCTGCTACCTTTCCAGCAATCCTGTTTGCTCTCTTATAATAGTTAAGTGTCTCTCAGGGTTTGTCTCCCTCTCTGTTTTTATCTTGTTTCATTTTCTTTCTCCACCCCTATGCTCATCCACTTTGTTTCTTAAAGTCCACATATGAGTGAAATCATATGGTATTTGTCTTTCTCTGCCTGACTTATTTTGCTTAGCATATGCACTCTGTCTATATCCACATTGCTGCAAAAGGCAAGATTTCATTCTTTTTGATATGGCTTAATATTCTAGTGTACAAATACACACACACACCTCACATTTTCTTTATCCATTTATCAGTTGATGAACAATTGGACTCTTTCCATAATTTGGCTATTGTTGATAGTGCTACTATAAACATTTTGATGCATGTATGCCTAAAAATCAGTATTTTTGTATCCTTTGGATAAATACCTAGTAGTACAATTGCTGGGTTGTAGGGTAGTTCTTTTTTTTTTTTTTTAACTTTTTTACGAACCTCCATATCATTTTGCAGAGTGGCCACACCAGTTTGCATTCCCACCACCAGTGTAAGAGGGCTCCCCTGTCCCCTGGATCCTCGCCAAAATCTCTTATTTCCTGGGTTTTTAATTTTAGCCATTCTGACAGGGGTGAAATGGTATCTCATTGTGGTTTTCAGTTGTATTTCCTTGATGATGAGTGATGGTGAAATTTTTTTCATCTGTCTATTAGCAATTTGGATGTCTTCTTTGGAGAAATATCTGTTCATTGGCCCATTTCTTAACTAGATTATTTATTTTTTGAGTGTTGAATTGATAAGTTCTTTACAGATTTTGGATACTAGCCTTCAATCTGATATAGCATTTACAAATATCTTCTCCTATACTGTAGGTTGCCTTTTACTTTTATTGTTTTCTTCTCTGTGCAGAAGCTTTTTACATTTATGAAATCCTAATAGTTGATTTTTCTTTGTTTTGCTTGCCTCTAGAGATCTGGGTAGTAAAGAATTGCTATGGTTGTGGTCAAAGAGGCTGCAGTATGTGTTCTCTAGGATTTTGAGATCTTCCTGTCTCACATTTAGGCCTTTCATCCATTTTGAATTTGTTTTTGTGTATGGTGTCAGAAAGTGGTAGAGTTTCATTCTTCTGCATGCCGCTGTCCAGTTTTCCTAACACCATTTCCTGGAGAGACTTTTTTTTCATTGGATGGTCTTTCCTGCTTTGTCAAAGATGGGGTGACCATATAGTTGTGGATCCATTTCTGTGTTCTCTCTTCTGTTCCATTGGTCTATGTGTCTGTTTTTGTGCCAGTACCATCCTGTCTCGATGACTATAAACATTTAATATTTGTTGTTCCAAACCATGATCATGGAATATTTATCCTTTTTCTTGTGTCTTCTTCAATTTCTTTCAAAAATGTTCTATAGTTTTAAGAGTACAGATCTTTTATCCTTTGGTTAAGTTGATTCCTAGGTATCTTCTGGTTTTGGTGCACTTGTAAATGGGAGTGAATATTTGATTTATCTTGCTGCTAACTCATTATTGGTGTATGGAAATAAAACAGATTTCTGCCTATTTATCTTATATCCTGGAACGGTACTGAATTCCTGTGTCAGTTCTAGCAATTTTTAAGTGAAGTCTTTTAGGTTTTCTACATAGAGCATCATGTCCTCCGCAAAGAGTTAAAGTTTGACTTTGTCCTTATTGATTTGGATACTTTTTATTCTTCTCGTTGTCTGACTGCTGAGGCTAGGGCTTCCAGTATTATATTGAACATGTTGAAAGTGGACATCCCTGTCATGTTTCTGACCTTTTCTCCCGGTTTTTCTCCATTGAGAATGATATTAGCTGTAGGTCTGTCACATACAGCCTTTTTGATGTTGAGGTATGTCTCTACTTTCATGTGTGTTTTTATCAAGGAAAGATACTGCACTCTGTCCAATGCTTTTTTTGCATTCATCAGGAAGATCATGTTTCTTTTCCTTTCTTCTATTAATGTGGCGTATCACACTGACTGATTTGTGATCTTGAACCACCTCTGCTGTCCTGGAATAAATCCCACTTGATCATGGTGAGTAATTCTTTTAATGTACTGTTGGATTTCATTTTCTGGTAGCCTGTTGAGAATTTTTGCATACATGTTCCTTGGGGATTTAGTCTGTAATTATCTTTTCTCCTTGGGTCTTTGTCTGGTTTTGGAATTGAGATAATGCTGGCGTCATAAAAGGAATTCGGAAGTTTTCCTTCCATTTCTATGTTTTGGAACAGTCTCAGAAAAATAGGTATTAACTGTTCTTTAAATATTTGGTAAAATTCTCCTAGGAAGCCATTTGGCCCTGGACTCTTGTTTGTTCGAAGATTTGAGTACTAATTGAATTTATTTGCTGGTTATGCATCAGTCGAATTTTTCTATTTCTTCCCCTTTCATTTTTAATGGTTTATATGTTTCTTGTGGGCATATGATTGCTTATAATGTTCTAAGTTTTTGTATTTTTGTGGTGTGGTTGTGATCTCTCTTCTTTCATTATTTTATTTATTGGATCCCTTTCCTTTTTGATAAGTCTGGCTAAGGGTTTATCAATTTTGTTAATTCTTTCAAAGAACAAGCTCTTTAATTGACCTGCTCGACTATTTCTTTTATTCCTCTATCATTTATTTCTGCTCTAATCTTTAGCATTCCCCTTCTTTTTCTGGTTTGGGCTTTATTTGCTGTTATTTTTACAACTTATTTAGGTTTAAGGTTAGGTTGTGTATTTGAGAACTTTCTTGCTTCTTGATGAAGGCCTTCCTTGCTATATATTTTCCTTATGATTGCTTTTGCTTCATCTCAAGGGTCAAGGACTATTGTGTCTTCATTTCATTTGTTTCCATGTACTTTTTAATGTCTTCTGTAATTTCCTGGTAGAAATTTCATTCTTTAGTAGATGTTTTAGCCTCCAAATATTGGTTATATTTTCAAATTTTTTCTTGTGGTTGACTTCAAGGCTCAAAACACTGTGGTCTGAAAATATGCATGGTATGATCTTAAATCTTTTTGTGCTGTTTGAATCCTGATTTGTGACTAACATGTGATCTATTTTAGAGAATGTTTCATGTGCACTTGAGAAGAACATGCATTCTCCTGCTTTAGGGTGATACTCTGAATATACCTGTCAAGTCCATTGAGTCCAGTGTGTCATTTAAAGCCATTATTTCCTTGCTGATCATCTGCTTAGATTGTCCATTCCTGTAAGTGGGGTTTTAAGTCCACTTCTATAATTGTATTACTATCAACGAGTTTGTTTGTTATTTTTTTATTTTTTATTTTTTTTATTTTTTACAAATAGTTTATTGTCAAATTAGTTTCCACATAACACCCAGTGCTCATCCCCACAAGTGGCCTCCTCCATGCCCATCCCCCCCTCCCCCCCACATCCATCAGTCCTCAGTTTTTGTCAGCATTCAAGAGTCTCTCATGGTTTGCCTCTCTCCCTTTCCCCCACCATTTCCGCCCTTCTTCTCCCCCTTGTTCCTCCGTCAAGTTCCTCCTCATCCTCCTATATGTGCAAACATATGATATTTGTCCTTCTCTGCCTGACTTATTTCGCTCAGCATAACACCCTCAAGGTCCATCCATGTTGCTACACATGGCCAGATTTCATTGTTTCTCATTGCCATGTAGTATTCCATGGTATAGATCAACCACATCTTCTTGATCCATTCATCTGTGGATGGACACTTAGACTCTTTCCATGTTTTAGCTATTGTGGAGAGTGCTGCTATGAACATTGGGGTCCATGTGCTCCTATGCATCAGCATTTCTGTATCCCTTGGGTAAATTCCTAGCAGTGCTATTGCTGGGTCATAGGGGAGTTCATTGTTAATTTTTTGAGGAACCTCCACACAGAGGGGCATTCCCACCAACAGTGTAAGAGGGTGACCGTTTCTCCACATCCTCGCCAGCATCTAGAGTTCTCTGATTTGCTCATTTTAGCCACTCTGACTGGCGTGAGGTGGTATCTCAGTGTGGTTTTGATTTGTATTTCCTAGAAGAGGAGGGATGCTGAGCATCGTTTCATGTGTCTGTTGGCCATCTGGATGTCCTCTTTGGAGAAGTGTCTGTTCATATCTTCTGCCCATTTCTTCACTGGGTTGTTTGTTTTTCGGGTGTGGAGTTTGGCGAGTTCCTTATAGATTCTGGATATTAACCCTTTATCTGATATGTCATTTGCAACTATCTTTTCCCATTCTGTTGGTTGCCTATTAGTTTTGTGCATTGTTTCCTTTGCCGTGCAGAAGCTCTTAATCTTGATGAGGTCCCAATATTTCACTTTTGTTTGATTCTGTTGCCTTTTGGGATGTGCCAGGTAAGAAATTGTTGTGGTTGCCGTCAAGGAGGTTGTTTCCTGCTTTCTCCTCTAGGGTTTTGATGGCTTCCTGTCTCACATTCAGGTCCTCTATCCATTTTGAGTTTATTTTTGTGTATGGTGTGAGAAAATGATCTAGTCTTATTCTTCTGCATGTTGCTGTTCAGTTTTCCCAACACCATCTGTTAAAGAGGCTGTCTCTTTTCCATTGGATACTCTTTCCTGCTTTGTCAAAGATTAGTTGGCCATACATTTGTGGTCCACTTCTGAGTTCTCAATTCTATTCCATTGGTCTATGTGTCTGTTTTTGTGCCAATACCATACTGTCTTGATGATGACAGCTTTGTAGTAGAGGCTAAAGTCTGGGATGGTGATACCTCCCGTTTTGGTTTTATTTTTCAGGATTACTTTGGCTATTCGGGGTCTTTTGGGGTTCCATACAAATTTCAGGATAGTTTGTTCTAGTTTTGAGAATGCTGGTGCAATTTTGATTGGGATTGCATTGAGTGTGTAGATTGCTTTGGGTAGTAATGACATTTTAACAATATTTATTCTTCTGATCCATGAGCATGGAATGTTTTTGCATTTCTTTGTGTCTCCTTCAAATTCCTTCATAAGTTTTCTATAGTTTTCATCATACAGATCTCCTATGTCTTTGTTTAGGTTTATTCCTAGGTATTTTATGGGTTTTTGCGCAATTGTGAATGGGATCAGTTTCTTGATTTCTCTTTCTGTTGCTTCATTGTTGGTGTATAAAAATGCAACCGATTTCTGTATGTTGATTTTGTACCTGCAACATTGCTGAATTCATGGATCAGTTCTAGTAGGCTTCTGGTGGAGTCTGTCAGATTTTCTATGTAGAGTATCATGTCGTCTGCGAAAAGTGAAAGTTTGGATTCTTCTTTGCCAATTCTGATGCCTTTTATTTCCCTTTGTTGTCTAATTGCTGCTGCTAGGACTTCCTGCACTATGTTAAAAGAAGAGTGGTGAGAGTGGACATCCCTGCCGTGTTCCTGATTTCAGGGGGAAAGTTCTCAGTTTTTCCCCTTTGAGGATGATGTTAGCTGAGGGCTTCTCATAGCTTCTCATAAAGGCTAGACGGCTTTTATGATGTTTAACTAAATTATTTCTATCACGACTTTAATAAAGGGTCTTTATTAAGAAGGGATGCTGTATTTTGTCAAATGCTTTTTCAGCATCTATTGACAGGATCATATGGTTTTTATTTTCTTTTGTTAGTGTGATGTATCACATTGATTAATTTGTGAATATTGAACCATCCCTGTAACCCAGGAATGAATCCCACTTGATCTGGTGGATAATAATTCTTATGTGTTGTTGAATCAATTTGCAAGTATCTTGTTGAGGATTTTGCACTGTATTCATCAAGGATATTGGCCTGTAGTTCTCTTTTTTGCTGGGTCTCTGTCTGGATTTGGAATACAAATATTTCTTTAAACTCTGTTATAGACTGAGTATCTGTGTTCCCCCAAAATTGATGTGCTGAAAACTTAATGATTAAACTGATGGCATTAGGAAGTGTGCTCTGGGGAGGTGATTAGATCATGAGAGTAGATCCTCTTGAGTGGGATGGCGCCCTTATAAAAGAGAAGTCCAACATCTCCTTTGCCCCTTCTGCCCGTGAGAACACAATAAGGAGATGGCTGTCTGTGAACCAGGAAGCAGGCCCTCACCAAAGAGCAAATCTGCTGAACCTTGAATTTGGACTTTTCTAACTCCAGAATTGTGGGAAATACATGTTTGTCATTTAAGCTATTCAGTCTATAGTTTTGTTTTTATTTTTATAGAAGACCAAGACAAACCCCCAACAAAATTAACATTAACGTATTATGCCAGTTAGGCATTACAATAAAACATAAATAGATCAGGGACAAGACCAGGGTGCTGCTTCACATCTAATACTTAACATTGTACTGGAAGTTCTAGGACGACCTGCCAGATAAGAAAAGAAAAGTCCATCCAAATAGGAAAGGAAGAGGCAAAGCTATCATGATTTGCAACTTACCTGGTCATTTTAAAAATTGTTTATTTATTTATTTTGAGATTGAAAGACACAGAGAGAGCAAGCAGTAGAGGGACACAGAGAGAGAATCCAAAGCAGGACCCACACACTGTCAGTGCAGAGCCTGATGTGGGGCTCAAACTCCCAAACCATGAGATCATGCTCTGAGCTGAAGTCAAGAGTCAGACTCTCAACTGACTGAGCCGCCCAGGCGCCCCTGCAATTGACATGATCGGAGGTATATAAAACCCAATAAGCCCACCAGAAAGATTCCAGAGCTAACAAAGTAATTCAGCAAAGCTGCAGAGTACAAGATCAACATATAAAATAAGTTGTGTTTCTGTTCACTAGGAATTACAAAGCAAGTTAGGAAAGTAATTCCATTTACAATAGCAATGAAAAGACTTACATACTTAGGAATAAATCTAACCAAGGAGAAGGAGAAGTTTGCTTCTGAAAACTAAAACACATTGCTGAAAAAAATTTTAAAAGACATTAAAACAATTAAAATAATGCTCGTGGATAGGTAGACTTAATATTGTTAAGATGTCAATACAACCCAAAGTAATCTATAGATTTAATGCAATTCCCATCAAAATTCCAACAGCCTTTTCCAGAAAAAAGGAAAAGCCAATATTTCAATTTGTATGGAATTGCGAGGGACTCCAAATAGACAAAACAATCTTGAAAAATAATAAAAGAGTTCCATATTCCCATTTTGGGCCAGTGGAAATTACTACTGAATCAGAATATATTTGAAAACAAGACACTCTATTTTTTACCACTTTATAAAACTGAAGCAGGCACTCTTGATATGAGAAGAAAATATCTGAACTGTCTCTTTCTACAAGCTCAAGAAACTAAGTAAAAAAAAATGGTGAAGAAGAAAAACATCAAGGTCCAAGTCTCATACAAAATATACAACATAGACAAGAAAACTAAAATAGAAGAAACAGAAAAAAATAAACACAACTAACCATTTATATAAAGAAATGCAATGTGGAAAAGAATAAAATTTAGATATTAAAAGGAAAAGAAGGAGGCATCTGTGTGGCTCAGTCGATTCAGCATCTGACTCTTGATTTTAGCTCAGGTCACGATCTCAAGGTTTGTGAGATCAAATCCCTTACTGGGCTCTGTGCTGACAGTGTGGAGCCTGCTTGTGATTCTCTCTCACCCTCTATCTGCCTCTCTCCCACTCATGCTCTCTCTCTTTCTCAAGAAAAAGTAAATAAAAAACATTTTTTTATAAAAAGAAGATATAAACGGTATTCAAGAGAAAGTGACAAATATTAAAGATAAGCAAAGAAATGACAAGTTGGACAATTGCAGTTATTTAAGAAACATTAAAACAGGAGGAAAAATATTAAACACTGTAATTGAAGAAACTTCCCTAAAATAAAGAAAAACTTGAAAATACATAATGAGAGACTGCTCTGTATACCTGAGAATGTTGAAACAGAATAGCTAACAGCAAGATATATTCCTGTAAGTTACTGTACTGAAAAGAACACAGGAAGAAAATTATATGTTCAGGCAAAAAGTCATTTGGCTTATGAGAGAAATAATTAGACTATCATTAGAACTTGATCATTCTTCATGTCAGGAGAAAATACAATACATATATAACATACTGAATAGAAGTAATGTTACTAAATAATATCTGGAATTTTTCAACATATAATAATTCAGTGTATTGTACCAAGAGTGCTTCCTACGGAATCTAGTAGAGAATGAGCCTCATGCAATCAAAATTAATAGGGAGACAACTTAAATACTGCTTAACATTATTAAATATATTGTTATTGTAGAATCAATATTCAAGTATGGTTAAAAGGGGGAGGATGTAGCAGATAAAGGCACTGTAGTCTAACAGCACAGATAAGATATACCTAGATCAAGGAAGGAAGGAAAGAAAAAGAGAAAGAAATGCACTGTTTTTAGTCATCAAAATTAATGGTGGTGATGTTTATATTATTATTCTAAGACCACTAAATATGTAAGATGAGTAAAAACAAGAAATTGTGGGATAGGGGCATCTGGATGGCTCAGTTGGTTAGGTACCAGACTCTTGATTTCAGGTCAGGTTGTGATATCACAGTTCTTAAGTTCAAGTCCCATGTACTGATAGCACTGAGATAGTACTGAGATAGTACTAATAGCACTGAGCCTGCTTAGGATTCTCTCTCTCCTTCTCACTCTGCCCTCCTTCACTCAAACTCTTTTTCTCTCTCTCTCTCTCTCAAAATAAACAAACATTAAAAAAACACATTGTGGGATGTTTTTATTTCCTCATATATATGTTTCCTCAAGTGCCTAGATTCTTGTAGTGTCAGTGTGGAGAAAAGGAAAGTGATACAAAAGAGATCAAGTAAAAACCCTGTGGTCTTGAATTTGAGATGCAAATAACAGACTGCAATTATTATCAAGGATATCAAGAACTATTTTTTCTTTAAAAATGGGAATTTGTATAAAATTCCTCATTTTGTTCACTAAAGAAAACTGGTGCACAGATTATGGTATTGAAACATCACACCATTAAAAATAATCAAATATTAAAGGAAAACCAGGGATCAGCAACGAATGGCTAATCCCAGATCTCTTTCAGGGAATGTGTAAGACGAGCCTGGAAAATATTACAAATCAGATTGAAAAGAAGACCTCAATGACTTTCAGAGTCGTATCAAGAGGACTGAAAGGAGCTTCCACTGGCCCAGGTGGGAATACTGAACTACTTTAAAAAGAAATTAATCAAAATGGGGCCCCTATGTGGCTCAGTCAGTTAAACGTCCAACTCTAGATTTTGGCTCAGGTCATAATCTCACATTTGGTGGGACAGAGCCTTACATGGGAGTTTTCTCTCACCCTCTCTGTCCCTTCCCTGCTCACTCCCTCTCTCTCTTTCTCTCAAATTAAATAAACATTAAAAATTGTTCAAAAAAGAGAAATTAATCAATAAAATAAGCTTGAGTTCTCAAGTCTGCACTGATAAGTTATTTTAATTAATCAGTTAATTACATTCTGAAGATAACATGGAATCAATTCCTTATCTTGAAAAGTGGAAATAAATAGAATGAAATAAAAAATATTTTATCTTGCCTTTCTTATATGAAGTATGCCACTGTTTAAATAAAAATGAAGGAAACCATCATGTGTAAAATTTTCAAGGTAATATATAAAAGCAAAAAAATCAAATTAAAATATCATTTTGCAATCTCCACTGAATTAATGAATCTGTATTTTCAGCCTCAATGGCTTTTAACCTAACATATAGTGAAAATATTTGTTTACTGATGAAATAAAGCCCCATCATGTATAATCTTGCCTAACACACTGAACTTAAGTCTGACCAAACCTCTGGATTCCAACTGATAATTCACAGGAAACACAGAAGACAGAGAAACATGGTAAACTGTAAGGAAGTGTGCAATCAGCAAAATCTAGACTGTAGGAAACTGTACAGGCTGAGATTCTTCAACAGATAAATTAGGACTCAAGTGTACTTTAGGAGAGACCAGTGGCAAAAATAAAAAAAGAAAAGAAAGAAAGAAAAAAGGTATAAAGTGTACTTATAGACTAAAAGAGATTTAAAAAGGCATGCCATGTTTCAAATTGGAAAAGAATAAACTAGGGTTTCTAGGGATTCATAGTCGGGTGATAATATTATAAAGAAATACAGTTGTAGCTCTAACTGTAAAATCCAGGACAGTGGTTCTATTTCAAAAGAGGGGGAGAGCTTTGATTTAACTGTGACACAAGGATGGGCACATGGGTGACTTCACAAAGTTGGATTTCTTACCCAGTGTGGTGGCTGATATGGGTCTTCACAGTATCATAGTTCATTAGCTATACACTTGTTTAATGTGGTTTTACCATCTTTGTGTTTGATTTTACAGTAAAAAGTTTTTTTTTAATAAGCAGTTTAATTCTGTATACAAAAATTAATTCAAAATCCTAAATGTAATGAGACTATATCAAATTTAAAGATTTCTGGGAATGAAAGGTGACAGTCATCAGAGTGAAAAGGGGATGCCTGGGTGGCTCAGTTAGTTAAGTATCTGACCCTTGGTTTTGGCTCAGGTCATGATGTCATGATTCATGAAATCAAGCCCTGACTTGGGCTCTATGCTCACAGTGCAGAACCTGCTTGGGATTCTTTCTCTGTCTCTCTCTGCTACACCCCTGCTCATACTTGTGAATGCAATTTCTTTCTCAAAGTAAATAAACTTAAAAAAAACAGAGTGAAAAGGAAACCAATGGGAGAAAATATTTTCAAATCATGTATCTAATAAGAGATTAATATATAGAACTTATAGATAATTTCTACCACTCAACAACAAAAGACAAACAACCTCAATAAAAACTGAGCAAAGCACTTGAATATACAGTTCCCCCAAATAAGATTTACAAATGTCCACAAAGCACACAAAAAGATGTTCAATGTCTCTATCCCTAAGACAAATGCCAACCAAAACCACAGTGAGGTACCACCTTACCCCATTAGCATGGCTATTATTCAGAAGAGGAAAAAGTAACAAGTGTGTTTGAGGATGTGGAGAAATTGGAACCCATGTGTACTGTTAATGTAAATGTAAGATGGTGCAGCCATTATGGAAAACAGTATGAAGACTACTCATAAAATTAAAAATAGAATTATCATGTGATCCAGCAATCTCACTTCTGAGTGTATCCAAAAGAATGAAAAGCCTGGTCTCGAAGAGAGATTTGCACACCCATGTTCACTGCAGCATCATTCCCAATAACCGTAAGGCGGAAGCAACCCAGATGTCCAACAACAGATATCTGGATAATGAAAATGGAGCATATACGTATATTAGACTACTATGCAGCTTTTATAAAGAGGGAAATCATGTCATGTTCTACAACATGGATGAAACTTGAGGACATTATGCTAAGCAAAGTCAGCCACAAAAGAACAAGTATTGTCAGATTTTACTCATATGAAGTATCCAAGACAGTCAAAATCATAGAAACAGAAAGTAGAAAGCTATTGCCAAGGGCTCAGGGGAGGAAAGAGAGGATTAGTGTTCAGTTGGTAAAAAATTTCAGTGATCCAAGATAAAATAAAGTTCTGGTGACCAGTTGTACAACAACGTTGAGATATTAACACTACTACTGAACTGTACACTTACAAGTGTTTAAGGTGGTGGGGCGCCTGGGTGGCTCAGTTGGTTAAAAGTCTGACTTCACCTCAGGTTGTGATCTCTTGGTTGGTGAGTCTGAGCCCTGTATTGGGTTCTGTATTCAGCCTGCTTTGGATTCTGTGTCTCCCTCTCTCTCTGTCCTTCCCCTCCTCATGATCAGTCTTGTGCTCACGCGCGCTCTCTTTCTCTCTCTCAAAAATAAATATTAAAAAGAAAAATTTTTTTTAAATGGTTAAGGTGGTAAATTCAATGTTATGGGTTTTTTAAACCACATTTAAAAAAATGGAAAGTAGTTCTCATGAATATAGCCATAAATAAAAGTTGCTTTAATACAGCTTAAAAATAAAATAAATATAGTCTGATAGTAAATATCTATTATATTAACACAAAAACAAATCTAAAATATACTATGCAGAAAGATAGGCATTCAATATATTACAAAAGGCATTTCAAGAAACATATTGTCTTATAGGTACAGCTGGTATAGATACATTGCTATTAATGAAAATAGACTCGAGGCAAGAATCTTTTCTATAGGTAAACAAAGTCACTACATAATGACAAAAAATTTGCATGTCCCTAGGTGACAGATCAATTCCCTACTCTAATAAGCTAACCTCAAACTAGGAAAGAAAAAAACATAAACAAAACTCAAAAAGAAACTGATAAATTTATTGCATTAATAAGAGAATTTTAACACATCTTTCTTATAATTAAGAGATGAAGTAGTGAAAAGTTTTCAGAAAGATGTGGAAGATTTATACAGTACGCTAATAAGCTCAATCTAATGGTATAAGTAGACTGTTTCATCCAACAATTAAAGATTAATATTCTTTAGAAATGCATATGAACATATACACAAACTGATCACATGCTAAACAATAACCCTAATCTCAAGAAATTCTGTAGGACTGTAACATAGTGACCATATTCTCAGGTCACATCACAATTACATTAAAAACTAAAAGAAAAAAAAAGATCTCTATAAACAACTATATCAAATAAGACACAACTGAAGTTGAAAATATTTAAAACTAGGTAGACATTAGCAAGGATAGAAAGGCTTTTAAACAACAGGGTAAAAGCTATGCTAAATTCTTATCAAAATGAAAAAATCTTAAAATTCATGAATTATGCACACATGGTAAATTCTCCATTCTCCATTTTTCCTAGCTCTCACCAATAGATGAAGGAACTATATATAAAGAGACATAGTCCTTGCATATGAAAGGATGTACATGTGCATTTGTACACACTTTTCCCTTTATTTCAGTAGTGATTTCTACTGAGAAAGGGTCACAAAAATGTATCATAGAGCAGTTAAATATCTCTTAAGAAGAGAACTCAAAGCTGCATACGTGCTTCTCTGGTGTTTGGGAAGGATAAGAGGTACCATCTTCCTGGCAGAAGAAAGGCTCAGGTGTGTGGAAGATGTTGGTTTGGTGGCCTAAGTAAATACAGCAGCTAAAGACACAGGGATAGTTAAGCCTGGAGACAAGACAGGCTTCCTTCATGAGCCCAGTGTGGGCACTGGAGCTTTATCCTGAAGGAACTGGGGAAATGCTCCAGGCTGTAGAGGGTGATCTTATGTTCCTCTCACCTGGTCATCCCCTTCGCGATTACCTTGGTTTATGCCATATGGTATTTGGGCATCCATCTGTAAAGGTGTTCAGAGTAAACACAAGTGTGACCTGGTAATAGTTAGGCTGATCAGGGAAAAGTACTGGAAGAAACACCCAAACGCCCACAGAAGAGCTGGTAACTATGAAGTGTGTATAATGCGAACATCTATAGAGAGTGCAACACTCTACCTCATGTTGCTTCATAAACTTGAAACCAGAAAGCAGAAATTCACAAACTAAACTCCTGGGGTCATGACCTTTACCTTGGAACTGTAACACCATACACTGATATTTCAGCAAGGAGGAGAAACAATACAAGGTAAAGCCTGATGAAGGAAAAACTCTCTAAAGGCCTGATCTTTGAGAGGAGCCGCTTTAGATTTCTTTCCAAGTCAGCAGGAGTACACGTAAACTCTGTTGAAACCGAAAGCCTGATTTATGGCCCACCAAATGTACGTCGTTTATCTGCTTTGTAAATGAGCAGCTTGAAAGAAAACCATGTTGTCTTTAAGATATCCATCAATGCTTCTACTCTCTGAACTCCTTGATTTTAAAACTCATGATTCCTGTCTATATGTTAGTCGAAATCCTTTGGACTTTACAAAATGTACAAACCATTCATTCTCTGTAAAAGCTGTTCATTCTCTGGAACAGTTTCTTCCCTGGGAAGAGCCTGTTCCCCAGGCAGCTGTCCTAACTTGGGTGTGAATAAAACTCTCTTTCTTTTAGATATCCTAAAAGGTTTGTCCATTTTCTGTCAATAAACCCATCATAAACCACAGTGGATGACAGCTTGTGCCAATAGGAAAATGCTCATATCTCCTGAGTCTGGAAGGAAGAGGGGTCTGCTCTAGGTCTTTCTCTAAAATTGGCATCAGCTGCCTGAGTGACTAGACTAGCTCCCAGGGCTGAGGCACAGAGAGCTACAAAGTGGGTCAACGTCTTCAGGTGTCTTCCATCCCACTTTCTGTAGCCTCTCCCCTGTCAGCTTCAAAAGTCTGAATTCCCCTAGTGACCACGCCTTCTCCAATTTTCCCTTTCCTGCAGTGCGTGGATGCTACCCAAATCACCTCTAATTTGCTCCTTCTAATCACAACCCCCTTTCCTTTAGAGCAACTGATCTGTTAATGAAAACATTAATAAGAACAGCAACAACACACTAAAGTGAATAAACATACTCATGTATCCGGCAAACCAGCACATTCTGATTAAACACAATCATCACTCTGTACATCTCCAAGCTTTCTAAATATCCGATTGTTAAACCTCAAAAACATGATATCCTATTTTTGAAATAGCCTCACTTCTGACTGCTATTTTATTGTTGGTGCTTTAACCGTATCTCCTAAATTTCTTCATTTAGATCATGCACCCACCTCCATATGCCTATAGATAGAATTCACCTTGTGGTTTGAAGAGTAGAGAACTTTACCTTCACCCTGTCCTTCTTTTCACTATACAAATAATGTACTTCAAATAATGTACTTCAGTAAGAAATAAATCTTCTATTGCCTCAGAGACACTTTCTGGGTCATCTATATATGTGTCTAAGTTCCCCAAGTCTAGTCTTTGTCTTTGTCTATGCATTGCCTATGTTAAGCACACTCTCTAATGCTTATTGTCCTTGAGCTGTTTTTATTGTATTAGTCCCTTGGGTTCTCTTTTTAAGAAGTTATAATGTCTGCCTGGTTTCCTATTGAATGAATTAAAATACAGTTTTTAATATGTATTCATTTTTATATCTGCATGAGTCATAATTTTAAGGTATTCTAAAAATCGTCTTTAATGACACAGACCTGGTTAATCGCTATGGTATTTTATGATATTTATAGCTACACTTTGATGGTAATGCATACCAAACTTTGTAATAAATTCTGATATTTAAATTTTTTTTCAATGTTTATTTATATTTGAGAGACAGAGAGAGCACTAGCAAGGGAGGGGCAGAGAGAGAGGGAGACAGAGACTCTGAAGCAGGTTCCAGGCTCTCAGCTGTCAGCACAGGGCCCAACCCAGTGCTCTAACTCACAAACCATGAGATCATGACCTGAACGGAAGTCACATGCTTAACTGACTGAGCCACCCAAATGCCCCCGAATTCTGCTGTTTTAAAGAGGTTTATTAAATTCTTAAAATACCACCTTCACTCTGACCTATCAGTAGTTTCATATACTGAATATGACCTTTTATATATTGTTATACTATTACTCATGATGGTATAAGCTTGAAAATGATTAATCAATGAATATATTTCCTAGGTTTTTAAACTTAGTCAATAAGAATAGGATATGGTCAATAGCTTTGGTATTGGAAGAGATTCTGATATGTGGGAAGAGCCTCTCTCTCTCTCTCTCTCTCTCTCTCTCTCTCTCTCTCGATCTGTCTGGGTCCAAAAAGAATAAGTCTTGGTATAAAATGGGATGTCATCTGCCATCTTATCTCAACCTCAAGTAGTGCATTAGTTTGAAAATTTCATCCCTAACCCAGATGAGCCAAACCAGCATGGAGTCCGTTTTAACACTGTATTGGTTCCTGCTGCCCTTGATCTTGGCCCTCAGGACTCCATACAGCACTACATGAGTGATTTGTAATTGGCTACAAGAATTTGGCAATATTTTAAAATCCTTGAAAAAGAAACTGAATTCCTTTTCCAAACATGCATTTTCTCTGTATGATTTTCCTCAGTTTAGTGTCAGTCTTCTCTGCTCACTTCCTCCTAAATATGAGAGACTGGGAATTTGCTTAGTTCTGCTGAGTTGATGTCTTTCAGGCACATTGCTCATAGTATGGCTCCTTCTAGCTCAAGTCCTTAACCAGATTCCCTTAAAAATATAGCCTGTGTCTTTGTAATTGACATTGCACTAAAGCATTGGAAAGGTTCAGTGACCTGAATATTGAGAGAGATTTCCATCTTTGACACATTCTAAAATTATAGTCAGCCAATATGACCAAACACCATTCATTCCTTAAAGCATCTATTCAATGATTTTTAGTGTGTTGTCTAAAACCTTCTGTTCCTCAGCTTCCTAAATGTCATTGCTGGTGTCATTTAGGGCTCAAAACTCTACTATGCATTTAGAGCATTGGTCTCACATTGACAAACTCCAGCTGATTAACATGATTAGCCTGCGTTTTCTTTCCCAGGCCCTGTGGCATAGGACAAGTGGTTTACTAAACAAAGTATGTCATTCATCATTGCACCACCCTCAATGTAAGGGAGAAAAAAAGAAAAACAATGATGATTACATAAACAAAGGGCAGAAGATTTTACCACACCTTTCTCAGGGTATTATCAGGAATAGATAATAGATAATAAACTGGTAGTTTAATGCTCTCCAGAATATTATATTTTAATAATTATGGGTCAGAATTGATTGGTTCACCACTACAGAAGTCTGAACTACATAAGAGAAAGGGCTCATTATGTAACACAATAAAAAGAAATTAGTTCCAAAAATCCAAGTCTCCTGATATGCCCTTTGTACTGAATCAAGACGCCTCTCAGAGTGACAATGAGTAGGCAATATAGAAGTCAATTTCTGGAGAGTAGCAGATATATGTTCTGCAGTATTTTTATAAAAATCACAAAATTTACATCTTTCCTTTGGCTACAAATCATAAGAAGGTGATTTTGAAGGTAACAATAGGCAAAATTTATATACTTTAAAATGAGCATAAAAAAGCAATAATCAACAAAATCAAAAGCAAGATTTGTTTGATTGA
>NW_024083012.1:0-50803 GCF_003009895.1 Hyaena hyaena | reverse complement strand
TTTTAATGTTTTATTTACTTCTGAGAGAGAGAGAGAGAGCAGAGGAGGGTCAGAGAGAGAGAGATACAGCATCTGAAATAGGCTCCATTCTCTGAGCTAGCTGTCAGCACAGAGCCCCACACGGGGCTCAAACCCACGAACCGTGAGATAATGACCTGAGCCGAAGTCGGACGGTTAACCGACTGAGCCACTTAGCGCCCGGACATTGGATTTTCTAAAATTGTTGGTAAAAAGTAAGATTTTTGAGTATGGACATTAGTTGAAATTTTTAAAATTATAGAGACTCTCCAAACATTCCTCAATGATTTAACCAAGGAACAAAAAGGAAGGAGAGTTAGAAGTAAATAACATTAGCTTATCTATTATTATCTAAGCTGTGAATTATAAACTGCTGTCCTAAGAGACCCAACTTAATTGAAATGGTGCTTGCTTTCATGTCACTAGTGTTTGGTTCTTTAGCACAAGTATTAAAAATAAATGCACAATGGTAATACATTTCTTCTGTGACACATTTATTATTTTTTTTAATTTTTAAAAATGTTTTATTTTAAACATTTCTGAGAGATGAGAGATAGCGTGAGCAGCAGCAGGTCAGAGAGAGAGGGAGATACAGTATCTGAAACAGGCTCCAGGATCTGAGGTAGCTGTCAGCAGAGAGCCCAATTTAGGGCTCGAACCCACGAACTATGAGATCATGACCGGAGCCGAAGTCCTACTCTTAACTGACTGAGCCACCCAGGCGCCGCCCCCTCTGTGACATGTTTATAAAGATCGTTTTTTTTAAATTTCAAATTTACTTTGGTTATGTACATGATATTAAGAGATTTATAAGAAAAATAAAATGTTTAAAAAAATGACCAACTAAAATCACAAGAAGTTGGAGAACAATGGAGAATAAATGAGAGAAATAAGAATGAAGACTTTATTTAAGCAAACACATACAATCAAACTTATTACTTGACTTATTGGGTGGAAATAAGAAGAGATGACATTTTTCTCTCTTTCCTTCTAACTAATAAAAAATTATGTGCTTGGTCTTTGAGAAGACAAGGGGAAATGTGCCAAATTATAACCAATTACTGGAGATCATTACCCATAGCCTTGGTAAGGTTTCCAAGATTTGTTCAGAGGGCAAGTATTTTGACAGGTATTTGGAAGAAACAGAAAGGTGGTAAATTGGTGAGGGGTTGAATAGTGTTACAAGTGATAAATAATGTAGGGTTAATGTCTATGATCTATCGGCATTTGGAAACATGACTAAATTGCAAGAATCTGGGACATTTGTCAAGTTATATATTTTAAATGCAAAGTAAGTTCAAAGATATGAAGGGCCTATTTTCCTTTTTATTTATTTATTTTATTTCATATGGCAGTGCATGAATATGCTCTGAATAATAAAAAAATGTTCAGCAGATTGATTCATGAATAGTCACTCACTATTTTGAATGCTATGAAAATTGTCCTACTGAATCAGAATTTGAATGTGAAATTTAATTTTTGATTTTATTTGTTCTCAAGTATTATGTAATGGTAGCAATATTTTTCATTCACCCTGAGAAATGAAATGTAATTTGTACTGGATTGTAAGTTCTTCCAATAACTTATTAAGATAAATTTTCCTTTTATCCAATATGAACCTGTTATAACAAAGCATGATTGATAGTGTGGGAAGATTGATAGCTATAATTCAAGATTAACAAATTTCCAGCATTATTCTATTCTTTGATCTTATACCTATCCTACATGTGCTTGAAAAAATAATATTAATACTTTCATTTAGCCATATACTGGTTTTTGTTCTTCGGTTATTTTTTTTTCTTTAATCAATTAAAAGTCTTACCATCTAATTATCTCTAGGAAGATTTTTATCTATTTTCTCTTTAACAGTCAATATGTTTTCAGGCATCAAGAACTCTTGTGAGAATTTTACCTAATTAATTTGGTCAACAAGTATTTATTTAGCACTTACTAGGTGCTAGTCACTTTTCTATAAAACAGACATAGGAATGAACGAAACAGAAAAAAAAAATACTCTAATCATGAAGCTTTCATTCTAGCTGAGGAAGTCAGAACATTAATCTCATAATAATTAAAACATATAAATTTCATATAAGAAATACAAGAGGAAAAAGTGAAGTAGTGAAGGATTATGGAGTGCCTGAACAGTGGGATTTTATTTTATATATGTTTTCTAGAGTGAGAACATGCGATTTTTCTATAAAAACCTTAAGGAGGTAAAGGTGATCTTATGAAAGGAGTGTAGGTATGGAGAATGGTAAGTGCTATGTCCCTGGCGTGTGAGCATGACTTGTTACATTGAGAAACACAGTGCAGTCAGAGTTGATTAAGCCAGAGATGCAAAGAGGGATATAAATTTAGAGAGTGAATAGGATGAAATATCCTATAGATATGTGAAAACATTGGGGAGTTTGGAGCAGAGGAGTAATACAGACTCTTCCAAAGGATAGTGAAGGGGCTTGCACAGAACTGACTATCCACAGAATGGGCAGCAGGAGAGAACATGGTTAGGAGGGAAGCAAAGTATGTCCAGGAGGGCATGTGGTGGCCTGGATTAATGCGGTGGCTGTGGACGTGGTGAGAAATGGTCAGACACTGGTTATAGGTTTTGACTGAAAACAAAAGATTTGCTAATGAATTGAATGTGAGATGTGGATAGTCAAGTTTTCAGTATGAGGAACTTGAGGGACACAGTTACCATTTGTTGAGTTGCAAATTTTTTTAATATGTTAAGTTTGAGATACCAATGTGGAGTTGCCAAATAGAAGTTAGATACAGATAGGTTTGGTTAATATCAGCCTCTGGACTCAAAGAACTCAACAAAAGAGTAGGATATATTTAAAAAGGGGAAAAAAAATCACAGGACTAATCCTTAGGCACAATAGCATGCAAAGATTGGAAATGATAAGGAGGGAGCTAGCATACACACTGATAATGTATTTGCAGTGAGGCAGGAGGGACGTGGGAGAGTGAGGTTTCCTTGGAGAAAATTGGTCACAGTATTTCAAGAAAAAAATATATAAATTACTTTTTCAAATGCTGATGGTAGCTCAAAAAAATGAGAAGTGAGAATTGACCATAGATATGTCAGTATGGAAGCCATTGCCGAAGCATCTAAACTAGTTTTGGTTGACCAGTCATCATGAAAACTTGAATAGAGTTAGTTCAGGAAAGAATAAGAATTTCCGGTAGAATGATGAGCCAGATACTTGTGTTGAAACCTCTGATACAGACAACACAAGCAATTCTGAATAACATATTTAAACTGCTTTGACAAACACTGATGAGCTGGGAACAACACAAAGATTTCTAGGCTGTGAATGAGCACAGGTTGAAACTCAGAAAATTAAGTAGACTGGTACAGCAAGGAAGTGCTAAAATCCTGCTAAATCTTGAGCACAACTTAGTATCAAACAACCTTAGAGAAACAAACTGGGTTTGCTGCCTTCCCTAGCTTAGTGCAGTAATCTAAATAACCTTTAATTATGGTATATGGGATCCAATTACAAGCATAATTAAAAATACATATATCTCCATGATATCTGGGTCTATTAACCTATAGATAGACTATTTAAATTCCTTTTTAAGTTGTGTCTTTTCTATGACGTTATTATATTGTAATTGACAAAATTTATCTTCATCATTAATTTTTAGACAAGTTTAAAAATTAAATTTAGAATCATAGCCATCTTGGAGACATAATAAATTTTCTATCACATTTTAATTATAGTGGATTTTCATTATTATTTATCCCCTTCAAAACAATAAAAATCACTGCACCATTTGTTAAACTTATAAGAGTAAAATAAACTTTATCATTTTTATGTTGAAAATATATATGTAATATGTAGGATTCCTGAAATAAAACTTATTAACATACTACATGTATGTTTGTGATAAATAATTTTCACCTATTGTGAGATCCACATTGTGGTATTTTATTTTACACCTTAATATATTTAATACTCATGGATTTTTTTAGTTTGAAGTACATTAACAAATATCACATTAATGCATATATCTAATACAAGATATGGATTAGGCATTCATATCAAAATGTCACTAATTATAGTGTCTTTGTATTGATCTATTTTGTCAAAATATTATTAATTAGTGAAATACTGAAAGTGGGCATAATGCAGTTAGAGTAATCACTCTTACCATGTTGTCATTTAGAAAAAAATATGAAAGAAAGAGTGAAAAGATCAAAGGTTCAGTACATTTTTTAATGAATTACAAATGTTCTCAACCTCAGATAACATGCAGTTTATAGATTTCTATCACATTGAATATTTATTATATGAAATCTAATAGTGCATGGTAAAAGAAAGTATAATAATCAGAAACTCTCATATTAAAGTTCTCATTGGGTTCAATATGCTCTTTTTAGACCTAAGTTCTATCCACCCTGCTGGGTGAGACACAGCTGGATAACAGATGTATGAGGTACTCACCTAAGAGATACATAAATATGTAATAAAGTATAAATTATAAGTTCTACTATACTGCCTTTTGAGCAAAAATTTTTTTAACTAGGGTTAAGTCTGTCTTGGAGGAAGTTTATTACAATCAACAGAAAAATGACAACTTTAACATAATAAAAATGCATTTCATAAACTTTCATGGACTATAAGAAGTAAAAGTGTGCTGACAGTAGTCAGGAAAACATGAACATGGGGTACTCTCAGATCTTTAGCAGAACAATAGTTCTTTCTAATATTCTGCTATCTAAGCAACTCACTGTATTTGTCTCATGACATTAAACACAGAGAAAATTACTGTCATGGCTTCTTGCCAATCAATGGACTGTCTTCTTTGGGGTTAAGAGTTTTCTATTGTCCAAGAAGCTATCGATAAAGTTCAGTAAAGGAGGTAAATGGGAACCGCCTTCTGTGCACTGACTGTCCTTACAACAGGGTAGTGAGTGTTTCCTTACTAATATAACATCTTCAACCCGTCTGCATCTTGATAATTCCTATTTGATTTAACTTTCCCAAAATATTACTAGATATACTCCTTTTTGATAGTTCAACTGTTATATTGGTATAAAGGTAGAGAAAGAATAAATACCAGAGTCAAGAAAACTGAGGCAAAGATGAGGAGAATGAAAACATAATAAATGTTTTTTTTATTAAAGAACAAACATGTTTTATTTTAGAATCAAGCCAGTTTGAAATATGTAAAGCTGATGGTAAAGCAGAGTGCCATGATGTTGTCTAAAATTCAAGAGAAGATGGAGAAAAGTAAAATAATTTATAATTAGTACCTATTTTATGTAAGGTACACCTAAAGTCATTAACACACATTCCCCTTGCCTCACTTAATGCTCTTTGTTATTTTAAATAAAAATTTCTGAGAGAAAGAGTGATTAATTAACCTTTCTGAATTTACATAGCTTTTACATGCTGAAGTTATGATTCAAACCTAAATGTCTCTAATTTTAAGTTTTATGCCTTTTTCAATACTTGATAGGAGTGTTAAATGTAATGACATACTTAAAAATAGTAAATTAACATTTGAAGATGTACATACTTGAGATTCAGAAACATTGCTAGCAATGAGTAAAAACTTAAGATACTATGAAACATTTATCAGAGAACTAAAAGAATGGGTACAAAACTAGGTAAAGAAATTATTTCAATATTTTATTCAACTGAATTCCTCTATAAATTCCTTAAGTTCTACTTAAAAATAACTTGTTACTCTTCATTAAATATTTAGGTTATGATTCAATATTGACATCAAAATGATGACACTTCACTTGTTGTTTATCTCTCCCTGTGGACAAATGTCTGCATATTTGACATTTTATATTTATTTATATTTTACATATAGTAGTTTAATTAGTGAATTAATTAAATATAATTAATATATATAACATATATATTTGGTTGTTGTTTTAATTTTAAAATAAGCTCTACACTCAATGTAGGGCTTGAACTCATGACTTTGACATCAAGAGTCACATGCTCTACTAACTGAGCCATCCAGGCACCCCATAATATATATTTTTAAATTCTCATTTTAGCTTTCCTGGGTCAGAGACTTCACATCACAAATGTTCACTCAATTCTTGTCTCATTGTTCCCTTACACTCCCTCTTTAGGTAAATTGCACATTTAGCAGTAAACAGAGGAGAAAATATGATACTGATGTGAAAGCTGTTCCTAATGACATGATTTGCTTGCAGTCTCATTATTTTGTGAATAATAATGACAGCTAATTTAAACTTAATGCACAGGCAATTTCTTTAATATTCACACCAATAGCTTTAGAAAGTCAATGATCTCAAGGCTCAAGTAAGAAGCTCTAGGACAATTTAGGAAATTTTCAGCTCACTGAGCAAACACAGGGGAAAAAAATCTTTGGAAAGACATTACAGGACTACAAATGAAATTTTATTTAATTCATAATGTGTGCAAATACTTTAATATTTCTGTTGAATGCTAGTATCTAGACACATTCAAAACAGTCATGTTTATATCCCTTTAATATGTATAGAGTTATATATATATATTTAATTTTATCTTAAAGTGTTTCTCTAATATGGTAATATCATTGCTATGTATTGTTTGCAATTAAAATATATTTTGTATTTGATGGTATATTATGTTATTGACACTCTGAATAGGTATACTATTACAGTGTTTCATGTTATCACCATTTTTATGGCTCCTTGATAACTTACCTTTACAGATTAGATTCATATTCCAAAAAGGTACTATCAATACCATGTATTTGTTTTACTCATATTTTTGTCGGTTCCACCCTTTGCTTGAATAGAAAACAATGCTCTACACTGAAGACCCTTATAACCAATGGAGATTCTCTTATAGGAATTTGTTCACACAACTGAATCGCAGTCATAGTTGCTTTGAGCATTCAGTGTTTCGGCATTAAAAGAGCAAAATAAAAATAAGTTAGGGATACAAAATTCTAAGTAATAATTACTAAGCATATGGGAGTAAGCAATGTAATATTTGAAAATACTTGAAATGACAACTGATGATATATTATGTAATAATATATTATATTTATACATAATATTTATTACATAAATAAAAAGTAATGATGATATATTAGAGTCATTCCTTTCCCACCTTACATTAGTTCCCATTTTTCCGTGGGGGATATGTTTCAAGGCCCCTAACAGATGCCTGAAACCAAGGTTAGTACCTAACACTATAAATCCTATGTTTTTTTCTATATGTAAGTATCTGGTATGTGACTAAGAATTAAGAAGTGTATACAGTGTGGATATGCCAAACAAGAACTGATTCATGGGGCAGTGCAAGGTATCATCATACTACTTAGAAAGGTATGCAACTGGGACGCCTGGGTGGCTCAGTCGGTTAAGTGTTCGGCTTTGGCTTAGATCATGATCTTATAGTTCATGAGTCTGAGCCCCGCATCAGGCTCTGTGTTGGCAGCTCGGAGTCTGGAGTCTACTTCGGATTCTGTGTCTCCCCCTCTCTCTCTCTGCCCCTCCCCCACTCACACTCTGTTTCACTCACTACCTCTTACAAATAAACAAACATTAAAAAAAAATTAAAAAGAAGGGTGTGCAACTTAAAATTATGAATTTATTATTTCCTGAATTTTCCACTGAATGTTTTCAATGTTTTTTTGTTTTGTTTTGTTTTGTTTTTGAGAGAGAGAGAGATAGACAGACAGACAGACAGAGTGAGCAGGGGAGGGTCAGAGAAGAGGGAGATACAGGATCCGAAGACAGGCTCCAGGCTCTGAGCTGTCAGCACAGAGCCCAACAAGGGGCTTGAACACACCAACCGTGTGAGCTCATGACTTGAGTCGAAGTCAGATGCTTAACCCACTGAGCCACCCTGGTGCCCCTCCACTGAATATTTTCAGATGGCAGTTGACCACAAGTAACTATAACTGTGGAAAGAAAAAACATAGATGAGGAAGGAACACCTGCACATTATTACATCATACTCATTTCACATTTAGCCTCTCTTTCTCATAACTTTAATAACTTTCATATTATTCCTCAGCATGGTGCAAGCCATATAATCCTTCTCCAAGTATTAATTAAGTGACTAAAAAGTATCAAGTATGAGGGAGGGACTGTGGATAACTAAATAATAGAGTTACTCCTCATCATATTTATATGATACAAAGGAGGAAGAAAATAAAAATGCTTAGCATAATGACTATATTAGTACTATAGTAAATATGGAAAATGGGCTATAATGGAGAATAACGGGTTTGCAATTTAAAACCGTTTTTCAAAGAGGACCTGGCTGGCTCACCTGGAAGAGCATGTGACTCTTGATCTTGGGGTTGTGATTTCAAGCCCCTAGTTGGATGTAGAGATTACTTAAAAGTAAAAAAAAAAAAAAAAAATTCAAATAAATAAACTAAAAAAATAAAACTTTTTTTGAAGTGATATATACATTTTTCTCCAAGTGTTACAAGCAGCTAGGGAGAGAAATGTAGGCAGAGGCAATAGCAAAAGTAAACAGTCTAAAATTAGAACATCCATGAAACTGTGCCAGTATGATTTGAGCATACTCAATGATGCTTAGGGATATGGTTTGAGGTTGGAAATGTAAGCTGATAAAATTATTTTTCTTAATTTTAATATTTTATTTATTTCTGAGAGATAGAGAGAGAGAAAGAGAGAGAGAGAGAGATAGTGTGAGCAGGGGAGAGTCAGAGAGAGAGGGAGACACAGAATCTGAAACAGATTCCAGGCCCTGGGCCAGCTATCAGCACAGAGCCTGACATGGGGCTCAAACCCATGAACTGCAAGATCATGACCTGAGTCGAAGTCGGACACTTAACCAACTGAGCCACCCAGGCGCCCCTGATAAAATTATTTTTATTAAGAAACTTTAGAACCATGGAAAGGAACAAAGATATAGTTCTAGGGACAATGAAGAGAAACATGTGACAAGTTTTAGTGGTATGAACCACAAATTTATATTTCAAATGACTGAATGTATTGCTCAGGCGCACAGCTTGGCCCTCATGGTGAGGGCCATGGAGCAATCAATGGCATCAGCATCAACTGCTTGCTGCAAGAAATGCAGACTCTTTAGTCCTACTGCAGATCTACTTATTTGAAATTGACATTTTTAAATGTCTGGATGATTCCTCTGTACATTAAAGTTTGAGAGCACTGCTTTAAGACATGCTTATCTGAGCCCACTGGTTTTCTGCCATTGTAGACAGCGTTTCCTTGGCCTACTTCACAGCTCTTAGCCTGAAGGTTCTTTCACCGTGCTCATGGCTTACTGCACCATTTCATTTATCTCAAGTCTTGCTTTTCCTTGTTTCATTCCCATCTTATTGGGGGGTATTTTCAAGCAATCACGTCAGAAAGAATTTAGTGGAGTTAATCTACTGAGTCACTGCATGATCAAAGTTTGGCTGCCTCTAGAATGCAAGATAAAAAGCTGCTTTTTCTCAGAATGTTCATTCATTGATCTATTGTGCTAGAATCTGGCACTTTTTCTGAGCAGTATCATGGTAATATGAACCTTATCCCATTGTAAAGAATCTTTTTTTTTTTTTTTTTGCTTTCTCTCTAGAAGCTTTTATAAACTTTTCTTTGTACTTGGTGTTATATTAAATAATGCCATGCTTAGAGTTGAGGAATACTTTCTCTTCAGTATTAATTTGACAATACCTTCTTGTCCTTTTTTAAAAAATAATTCTCTCTCTAGAACTTCTACATGGTATGTTGGACATCCTGAATTTTTCTCTGTCAAGTACTTCTTCATTTTTATTTTGTGTGTGTGTGAAAAAGGAAAATGCAGCCCTTTACATCCAGGAAGTGATCTGACAATGACAGCTATGGTTTAGTGTTGTTAGATGATGGCCTGATAATCATAATTAGGCCACACTGTTCTCTTGGTGGACATATATGATATTGTAGGCACCAAGATAAATAAAATCTCATGATAAAGTGAGAAGAAAAAACAATATTGTACAACCAATGACATGGCAAACATCCCATTTCTCAGCAATTATGAATGGCTGCCTTTTCCTTAGCAACTACAATGTTATGCTTGTTCTAACATGCACTTCTTGTAGACAAATTTAATGAGATGTTCAAACATAGAAATGTTGCTGCATCCTAACAGCTCCCAATCTAAAGTGGACCCCCATCATTTCCATACCCTCTTTCCAAAATTACCCAGGAAAAGACCAAATCCAATTACAGGTTCTTTCTAATGCTTTCTTTATGAGATCACCTACCATTCCTTATAATGTGTGTTCTCCCTCTCTGCAATTAGTCATAAACCCACTTGTTCACCTACAGGCATGTTCCTAGTGGTCTTTGGTTGGAAGACATTGATAAAAGTATATTACTTAAATGCACAGGGAAATTCTTAGCCTTTTTTTTTTTTTTACAAAATGAGAAGCTGAAACTTAAAGGAGTTAAAGAAGATTTAGGAAATATTTTTCTTTTCAGTAAAAATTATTTTCATTTCACACCTCCTCAGTGATGCAGGAGAAACCCCGTCAGCCTAGGAATATACAACCTTTTTAGCTTTGTCTTAATGCCACACATACTGGTAGACTTTATCTCTTCTTGCCTCCCCATAAAAATTTAAATATTATTTCCCTTTTCCATGGTGTTCTCAGCTTGAGTTAGATTATTATAACTATGCTGTTGAATGTGTGCGTTACTCAAAGATCTGTAGGAAGAAATGCTCCACTTTAAAGAATTTTCTTTGTTGGTAGCAATGAATTTTAAGCACAAGAGGAGTCATGAGGAAGGGGTCATGAAAGAAATTTGAGAAGATCATAGCACAGGAGGCAGAACTTCCTCCACATGAAGCAAGAATTGATTCTGGTGATGACAGAAGTTGTAAGTATAAATCAAAGTCAGGAAACCTTTCACCAAAAAGATGCTTTATTTTCCATCTACTCCAAGTCACTAATTTTGCAAGTGGGAAAAATATACATTTATCTAAAATAATTATTTAAATTCCCCAGAGAATTCATTTATGGAAATTGCCTCATTTTATGGCTCTTCTAGATGTCAATGTTGAGGAAATACTGAATTCCTCTTACTGGGAATACTGAAAGACATTGTTTTAATCAGAAATTTATAAAATATGCCACTGAATTAAAATAACTAATGTTATTAATTTCCATTGTTTTTATTATTCAACATATAAATGACTCTAAATTGCCTGTATTTATTAATGCAATTCATTCTCCATATTTATTATATAGAATAATATTCAGCTTTTAGTTTTTTAATTTTTTTAATGTTTTATTTATTTCTGAGAGAGAGAGAGAGAGAGAGGGGCAGCGTGAGAAGGGGAGGGTCAGAGAGAGAGGGAGATACAGAATTTGAATCAGGTTCCAGGCTCTGAGCCAGCTGTCAGCACAGAGCCTGACGTGGGGCTTGAACCCACAAATTGTGAGATCATGACCTAAGCTGAAGTCAGATGCTTAACCGACTGAGCCACCCAGGTACCCCAATATTCAGCTTTTAAAGGAGCAAGAAAAAATGACTAGTTTAGTAATAAATTATGTACTATAACTTTCTAACTGAGCGTTTCAGTGGATGATCCTTTCTATTTAGTGAGACTTAATTTCATTCTGTCAATGATTAATTAGCATGACTGTTGACAAAATTTCTAAAGAAACAGTATTTCTGTAAATCAGATTGTTTTCATAAATGTACATTGTAGGGAAACAGTTATATTCATGGTATTTAGGAAATTATAAAAATGAAAGAGATTTAAAAATCAGTAAAACACAGCTTTGTCTTATGCATTTCTTAACATCTATTAAGTATATTTTTTACCCTTTGTGATCAGAGTCTAAAACTTTGAAACATCATACACTACTGATTTTAAATTAGCAAATTGTTAAGTTAGATTCCTAACCTGAGAAAGGATGACTATTTAACTTGTACAAGTTATTCCTGTGCAGGATTAATCAATCCTCTATCTCTGCAATATAACCAAGAATTAGATTGTGATATATTGATCTATTCAATATCTAATTTGTGACTGTCCATTCTTTACCATACAATTGTGTAGATGCTACAAATTTGTTAGGGAAGAAAACAGATGCAGTTTATGCCCTTGTGGATTGTACTGTCCAGTGGAAAAATTCAGTATTGAGGAGTTAAGCTAGTATGGAAAAACAAAAATTTAATCTGATAACTAATTGTTAAGCTGAGATCAAAAGGATGAGTAGTAGTAACCTGATGAATTTAATATAAGAGGAGTGAAAGAAACTTTCCTTCAAAGGAAATCATGTGAAGGATCATGATTTAGAGAAAATTCAGCACATTCTAAAAAGTAAGAGTTGTTTTGATAAAGTGAATTGAATAATATTAAAAAAGGTGAAAAAGAAAGCTAGAGAGGATGACATGCACCAGATTGCAAGGATGATATTTGACAAGGACAATGAAAAGTCACTAAATCATTTTTTTAAATATAAGTGACACATTCTGCTTGCTTTACTATTTTTAAGATGACAGTGGGTATAGAATAAATTACACAAAATATGATCTAGAGAGATATACTCTAGTTAAGACATGATACAGGAAGAGATGAGGTCTATCAACAGGATAAAAAGCAGAAGATGGCTTCAAAATATAAAGGAGGTACACTCAAGTTCAGATGGTAAGTTACAAATGGATTGATGAATCACAAAAGAATATTTAAAAAGTTAATCCATTATGATTGAGTTGATGATAGTTTAGAGGTTGATAGTCATATATTCTGAAATCAATGTTCTCTCCCAGGTTTTAGGATTAAACAATTGTTCAGATTGTGTTAACACTTAATGGAACAAGAGGGTAGCTTGCAAAGAGATGACTCGTTTAAGAGTCATATGGGGACACCTACAAAATAAAGTATGAATAAATATATCAGGAGGTGGAAATGAAACAGAAAGGGTGGATATCTGTTATATATAATAACCCGAAGAAGGAAGCCTTCAGTAAAGGATGCAGTAAAGGCCACAAATACTGTTTGCAAGACAAGATAGTTACATATCTTGAAATGATATTTGTATTTAGTCACACAGAAGTCACAGATGTCTTTAGCAAAAGAACAGTGTGAAGAAGTAGGGACAATAGTAGGTGGAATGGAATGATAATGTATTGAATTATGAAGATATGGTGAAGAAACAGGTTTAGCCTGGAAGGGTATGTGATATATAAGAGGTAGGTATGATGTTAATTTTAATTAAAGAGATTTAAGCTTCTTTAAATACTGATAAAGAGACTTTAATATGATTTGAAGGAAAAGGAGATGAAGTGAAGTCTGCAATACAACTTTTCATTAAAGAGACTGACCGAGGAGTATGCAGAATATGCAGAAGAGGTGAGCAAAAACAGTCATTAACAAGAAAGAGTGTCAGTTCATCATTATGATGGGGGAAGAGTAAAAGGGGATGCATGCATGTAACTGTTCATAGGAATCTCTTAAGATTCTTTGTACTTCTGTGGTATTAGTTGTAATGTCTCCTTTAATATCTGATTATATTTATTCAGTATTATCTTTTTTTCTTAGTCTAGCTAAATGTCAATTTTGTTTATCTTAATTTCATTGATTTTTTTTTTCTAGTCTCTACTTCATTTGTTTCTCTCCTGATTTTCATTACTCTCTCCTGCTAATAGGGCTTAGTTTGTTCTTCTTTTCTAATTTGTTGAGAGTAATGCTAGGTTGTTTGATATATTTCTCTTTTCATGCTGTATGCTTTTATTGCTAACTTCATTCTCCCATTGCTTTTGATGCATCCCATAAGTTTTGGCATGCTGTTTCCATTTTCATTTGTCCCTATATATATATATATATATTCTTGATGTCATCCACCCATATATTGTTCAACAGTTTCATACTAGTGGTTGGAAAAATATACTTGATATAGTTTCAATTTTCTTAAATTTATTATGACAAATTTTATGGGATTACATATGATTTATCCTGCAGGATGTTCATGTGAGTTTAAGAAGAATGTGTATCTGTACTCCTGTTGAATAGAATATTTTGTATTATGTCTCAAAATCATTTGGTCTATAGTATTACTCAGGTCCACTTTTTGTTTATTTTCTGTCTTAATGATGTATCCATTGCTGAAAGTGGGACACTGAAGTTCCCTAATATTATTGTATTGCTGTCTATTTCTCCCTTTAGGTCTGTTAATATCTGCTTTATATATTTAGGTGCTCTTATGTTGGTTGCCTTATAATCATAAAATATGTAAGGAACTCATACAACCCAATAGCAAGAAAGAAAAAAAAAACACAACTACAAACAATTTAAAAAATATGCAAAAGACCTAAATAGACATTTTTCCAAAGAAGACATACAAATACCTAACAGGCATGTGAAAAGAAGTTGAACAACACTAATCATCAAGGGAATAAAAATCAAAAGTACAAAGATATTATCTCATACCTGTCAGGATGGCTATTAACGAAAAGTAAAACAAAACAAAACAAAACAAAACTATTGGTGAGGATGTGGAGAAAACGGAAACTTACACACTGTTGGTAAGAATGTAAGTTAATATAATTATTAAGGAAAACAGTATGGAGATTCCTTAAAAAGCTAAAAATAAAACTATGATCTGGCAATCTTACTTCTAGGTATACATAGCCAAAGGAAATAAAATAAGAATTTGAAGACATATCTGCACTATCAGACTATGATATTGACTGCAATATTATTTACAATAACCAAGATATGGAACAACCTGAGTGCCTGTCAATGGATGAACAGATTAAGAAATGTGATATTATAGGGGCATGTGGGTGGTTCAGACAGTTAATTGTTCCACTTTTGATTTCGATTCAGGTTGTGATCTCATGGTTTTTGGATTTGAGCCCCACATTGGGCTCTGCACTAACTGCAGGAAGCCTGCTTGGGATAGTCTCTCTCCCTCTGTCTCTGCTCCTCCCTGACTTGAACGTGTGCATGCAGTCTGTGCTCAATCTCTTAAAATAAATAAATAAACTTTAAAAAAATGAAATGTGATATATATTACATTTTGTGGTATTTATGGAATAAATGTGGAAAATGTGGTATATATATTACATACAGAGGAATTTTGTGGAAAATATAGTATACATATCATATATATAATACCACAAATATACAATAAAGTACAATTATTTTATAACATATAAAGCACAATATATATTTGTAAATACAAACATATTTTAGATATAAAATATTTTATAACATGTATTTTGGTTTTAAAAAATGAAATCTTGCAATTTGCAACAACATGAAAAATCTCAGGACACTATGCTAAATGGAATAAACAAAAAGAAGAAAGACAAACACTTAATGATCTCTCATTTGTGGTAAGGCACCTGGGTGTCTCTGTCAATTAAGCTTTTGATTCTTGATTCATCTCAGGTCATGATCTCATGATTCATGAGTTCGAGCCCTGCACAGGGTTCTGTGCTGGCAGCTGGGAACCTGCATGGGTTCTCCCTCTCTCCCTCTCTCTCTGCCTCTCCCCTACTTGTGTTCTTCCTCTCTTTCTCTCAAAATAAATTAATTAATTAAAAAATGATCACTCATTTGTGGAATCTATAAACCTCAAACTCATAGAAAACGAGAGTAGATTAGTGGTTGTAAAGGGCTGTAGGGTAATGGAGAGATAGTCAAAGGGCACAAAATTTCAGCTGTGAGATGAGAAAATTCTAGAGACCTAATGTACAGTGTAGTGACTATAGTTAATAATGATGTATTGCATATTTGAAATTTGCTTAGAGTAGATCTTAAGTGTTCTCACCACACACACATAAAAGTTAACTATTGACATTATAGATATGTTAATTATCTTAAATGTGATACTCTAGTTTAAATGTACACATATATCAAAACATCACATTGTACACATTCAATACATACAATTTTAATTTGTTAATCATAAATAAATAAAGTTGGGGGTAAAGATGGATGTATACAAATACAGGGATGTTTGTATATTTATAGAGAAAATTCCTTGAATCATAATTTTTCTCCTTGTTAGGCCAATCTTTTGTTGAGCATGTGTGAAGAAGCGAGGCTCAGGAGTTTAAGAGAACACTAGACTACAGTGAAATAATAGCTATTTCATATTCATCTGAATGGTTAATTTAAAAAAATAACTAATATTATTGAATGTTACTATGAATGTAGAGCAACCTGGATCACTGATTTTATGCCGGCCAGAATATAAAATGTAACTACTTTAGAAAAAAAAAACAGTTTATTTAAAATTTAAGTATAAATAAGTATGTCTATATTATCACCCAGGGATTCCATACCTGGGTATTTATACAAGAGAATGCAATAAACATCCACAAAAGAAATGCTAAGAGAATTTTCATAACAGGCATACTCAAAATTATCAAAGCCTAAGGATAACCTAAATGTCCACACATAGGATAATAAAAAATTATAATACTTACATACAATGACTATTACACAATAATAAAGAAGAAGATATTATTGATATAATGCAGTGACATGGATATATCTCAAAAACATCCCAGTGAGTTATAGTTAGAAACTAAAGAGCAGATGAAATATAATTCCATTTGTTTGATATTCTATAATACAGTAGGTAAAATGGATCTATAATAATAGAAATAAGAAATAGTTGCTTTGATAAAATTGATAAATTTATAACTAGGCTAACTAGGAAAAAAAAAAAAGAAGGAAGACAGATTACTAATATCAGAAATGAAAGAGGGGACATCACAATAGATACCATGGGCATTAAAGGGAAAATAAAGGCATATTATGA
Organism: Hyaena hyaena; assembly: GCF_003009895.1. NCBI lineage: Eukaryota > Metazoa > Chordata > Mammalia > Carnivora > Hyaenidae > Hyaena > Hyaena hyaena. Next base: position 34,036 of record NW_024083012.1, on the reverse strand, counting down.
ACAAACCTATGCCCACAATTTGATAGCCTAGATGAAATGGATCAATTCCTTTAAGACACAATCTTCCAAAAGTCACACAAGAAGATATAGAAAATATATATAGGCCTAAACTACAAAAGAAGTTAAATCAGCAAATAACCTTTCAAAGCAGAAAGTTCCAGGCCAATATGGGTTCACTGGTAAATCTTCCAAACATTTAAATAAGAATTATACAAATTCTCTACAATCTTATCCACATGATAGAAGCAAGGAGGACTACTTTCTAACTCATTCTATGATGTTAGCATTACTCCAACACAAAAACCAGAAAAACAAAACCACATTACAAGAAAATTACAGACCATTATCTCTCACAAACATAGATGGAAAATCCTCAACAAAATATAGGCAAGGGTAGAAGACACGGGGTAACTTACTAAATATATTGAAAGAGAGTACTAAAGTTGGAGGAATGACACTCCATGACTTCAAGACTTATTATAAAGCTACAGTAATCAAGACTTTTACATTGGTGAAAGAATACAGAATACAGTAGTAGAATGCAATAGAGAGCCTAGTAATAAAACCACATAAATATACTCAACTGATCCCTAACAAAGCAGCAAAGGCAATATAATAGACCCAATAGTCTTTTCTTTATTTTTTTTTAAGTTTTTTTTTTTTTTTACCATTTATTTATTTTTGAGAGACAGAGCATGAGTTGGGGAAGGGCAGAGAGAGAGAGGGAGACACAGAATCAAAAGTAGGTTCCAGGTTCTGAGTCGTCAGCACAGAGCCTGCTGTGGAACTCGAATCCACAAACCTTGAGATCATGACCTGAGTTGAAGCTGGACACTTAACCAACTGAGACACTCAGGCTCACCTGCAATAGTCTTTTCAATAATTGATCCTAAAATAACAGGCCACAAAGAACACTTAAAAACTCAATAATAAATGAACAAATACCTGAGTAGAAAATGAACCAAAGGCCTTAACAGACACCTTACCAAAGAAGATCTACAGACGCAAGTAAACCCATGAAAAGATGGTCATTATCATATATCATTAGAGAAGTACAAATGAAAACAACAATAAAATACTACTAATAGATACCACTGGTCTGTTAGAACAGCCCAAACCTAAAACACTAACACCAAACCATGGCAAGAATGTGGAACAGATACTCTAATCCAATGCTAGTGGGAATGCTTCTGTACAACTGCTTTGGAAGACAACTTAGCAGGTCCTTATAAAATTAAATACACTCTTACAATATGACTCAGCAATCCTGCTCTTTGATATTCACCCAAAGAAGTGGAAAACTTATGTCCACATAAAAACCTGGAGAGATGTTTATAGCAGCTTGTTCATAATTACCAAACCTTGGAATCAACTAAGATGCCCTTCAGTAGGTGAATGGATAATTAAACTTAGCACATTTAGACAATGGAATGTTATTCAGTGCTAAAAAGAAATGAGCTATCAAACCATGAAAATACAGAGAAGACATAAATGCATATTAGTAAGTGAAAAATGCCAATATGAAAAGTCTACCTATTGTGTGATCCCAACTACATGAGATTTTGGAAAATGAAAAATACAAACAAACAAACTATGGAGACAATAAAAAGACCAGTGTTGGTCAGAAGTTAGGGTTTAGGGAAGGATAAATATGCAGAGCACAGAGGATTTTTAGGGCAGTTAAACTATTTTGTATGATACTATTATATACAAGTCCTTAACAACTGTCAAAACCCTTAGAACGTACAAAACCAAGAGTGAAACCTACGTGAACTATGAACTTCGGGTAATAATGAAGTGTTGATACAGCTTCATTAATTGTAACAAATGTACCAGTCACTCTGGCATGGGATGTTGATAATAGGAAAGGCTATACATGGCGGGGGAGGTAAAAAGAAGTATATGGTACATTTTTATACATTCCCGTCAGTTTTGCTGTAACCTAAAACTGCTTTGAACAATGAAGTGTTTTTTTTTGTTTTTTTTTTTTGTATATTTAAGTGACTGGTTTCTGGGGAAAATTAAATGTAAAGAGGCAAATGGATCTTTTTGAGATAATAGAATGTCTTGTATTTTGATTGGGGTTATGGTTAAACAGCGTATACAATTGTCAAAACCCAACAAATATAATTAATGTCTGCAATCTATGCATTTTATTCTTTTAAAATCATGTGCCAATAAAAAAATAAAGAAAAGATATCTAACACTTGATTGACAAGGATCAATATGTTACATTGCAGCAATTACTTTGAATGTGAAGTCCATTCTTTGGTTCTAAAGTATAATCTGTGTCATGTTGAATGTGGTAGGTAATTAAAAGCAATTTGAAACCTGAAACTTAGAATTAAGTAATTTTATTCATTTTGAAGTATCCTCTTAAGCACATTTTACTAATCATGTCTAAATACAATATGTTAGAAAACAAACATGACAAAATTGAATATTAAATTATTTCAGAATAAACATAAATTTTATTAAACAAAGTAATGTTAATAGCATTCATTCTAAATTTGTACCCCAAAGACCTGGTTTTAAATACTGAATAACTGGTTGTTTAATAGTGGACAAGCACTAATAGTTCTGAGCTCCTGATTTCTTGTTTGTGAAATGGAAGTGATATATATGAATATCAATCTAATATCCCAGCACTCAATAAATATTAGACATACATTACCACCTTTCATCAGATCTTAAGATTAACTATATGGTAAGTATAACAGCAAACAATTATATTATTTTGTTGATTGTCTACATAAATATTCAAAATAGTTTTAGATGTGAATATTGTCATGTATTACCTATAATTAGTGTGATGATAAATATATATATCCTTCCTAGTTAAATAGCCCAGATACATATACTTTTTAAGGTAATTGGTCTTTAATATTAAGTGTTTAACACTAAGGTATACTAACAATGAATCACAATATGAATGCACTATTTTTAGCTTATTTTAATTACCCTGAATCTATCAAAAGGTTAATATAGCCCTATGTATCAACTACTAAAATCCACACAATTTGTGAACTTAAATTGTTTATTCCCTATGAGATTTACTGACTCCAAATTGTTTAGCAAACTGTCATTATCCTTCTGTTTAAAGAATTAGTTAAGGTTGTAAACATTACTAAAATTCATGTGGGGCATCCAAATGTAGAAATAAAAAATAATGAGGAAGGACTTTTTAATAATGTGAAGTGTCCTACCTAATCTGAAAGTACAAGTGTACAGACAAGATAGCAAAACATGTTTACAGTAAAGTATTCACAAAGCAAAATTGAAAAATAGGGTCAAATTAAAGAGGAAAAGCACAGCTTTGGAAAATCAAAGCTTAGAATTCTATAGCCAATATCTCTCTGAAAAACAGTAGAGTGTTTCAAGTTAAGAGAATATATACATTTTCATGCTCAGATCCCTAGAGTTTGAAGGCTTAGTGTCAAGTTACATATACTAGCTGAACTACAGGTCAGACCTAGGATGGTAAGTCAAAGAGAAAACTGATGAGTAACAATTATAACTCCAGGAAAAATTGTAACATCAAAACACTAATCTTGGTTTATTAATCCCTTTATAAATTACTTTGGGAGATTGCAACTGTTCATCAAGTGATAGGAGGGGACTGTATTCCCTTCCTCTCCAGAAAGAGACCAGTGCATCTTGTCCCCAGAAGAAATCCAAGTAGATTGAGTGAATTTATGTTCCATCCCAGATTTGTTTGGCCTTGCCCCACTATCCCTTCTAATACAGAATCAGGCACCTGGGTTGACTTTTTTGGTCAGAGTATTATGCTGTTCCAATAATTATTAAATTCTGGTCACCACCACTGTCATACATTTTACATACCTACATGTAGAGCCTACAGAAAAGGAGACTATCATTCTTGTATGAAGGATAATTAACAGCCAGTGGAGCAGATTTAACCAATGAAAGACCAAACATGGAAAAACATTCTCCCTTGTCCTCTTCTTTATGGAATTATTTGGAGATTTTCTGATTTCATGTAGCCTTGGTGGAAAAGGGTTGTGTGACACGCCACAAGTCATGCTATTTCACAAACAATAAGCAACAAGACTTCCTTTAATATAACATATTGTCATTGCCGTCCACATTTTCTGCCTAACTCCTTCTCTTGATCCTTTGGATTTGCACACCAACAGAGCATTGTCAGTACATTTGTTATCTCAGTTTCTCCTTTCCAGGGAGCTCAAGGTAAGATGTTACTTTTATCATCTCATTAACAATTACAATACATTTATTTTAGTAGAATTATTTTCCATTCAAATTATTTTCAAAAGACACAGTGGTCCATATCAATATTAAAAGTGAGAAAAGTTTCATTGAAATTATTTTCTACAACTTTATTTATATAACATACAGAAATCATAATACAGTCTATTTAGAAGGTAGGATTTATTTTTAAATAAAAACTTATTTTTTGTTCCTCAAATGACGAGCCAATAGATGAATCAGAATCAATGATAGATACATTTACTTTACTACAAGTATTACAAAAAAATTTAACTCCCAAAAGAGGGGTCCAGAGGACGTGTTTGTATTGGAATAGATAAGTTCTGAGTATTGGAATAGTATATTATTTGTAACAAAGTTAAAAACAAAAAAGAAACAAAGTACAAAGAAAAAGTTTGACATGTTTATGTGAAAACATTTCTATCTGTTTATGTTGAAATCGATGTACATTATGCCTATTTATAATTTTTCATCAGTTTATTTCCATTGTTTTGCTTTCTATTCTTTTGCAAATTATTTTTATCTTAACTTCTCTACTGGGTATTGATCAACAAACAGGTTTAGACTGTTTAGTTCAAAAGTAAAACATATAAGCAAAGAAGAAGATAGAAAGATAGAAAACCTCTCCTTTGTCCCACAAATCATAATTCCTTTCTTAAATATAATAAAGAGATAAGGTAAAGTTTATGTAAACCTCTTTAGATCTCCCCAAATCATAATCTCTAAGTTTGAACACATATTTTTAAAAATATAATAGTCATTTATTAACATTTGAGAACTCTGAATTTTATATACGCAATTAATATTTCTGTATCTTGATGTCATAATTATAGCTTATATTTTTATCTGATATATATACTTTGTTTTCATTTCAGGTCATTTTCTTTCTGCAATTTATGTTTATTTATGCTATATGGTAGAGAACTCACTTTTATTTTTCTCTCATAATGCACTGGTACCATATAGTGATTGGACATTTCCCTACTAACTTTCAATTTGTTCTAGGTGTATATATATTTCAATTTGGGGGCAATTGAAGGAATAAAAGATTTGACTCCATGCAAGTTTGTGCTTTATAGCTAGGTACTCTGTAATTTACTATCCAGTCCAGGACACTTTTGAAGATGAAATGGAGATATTAACATATTCAGCTAAACTAAAATTGTAAATTTCTGACATTTGTCAAAATTTAGAAAATTTAAGTAACTATTTCTTCAATATTTTTTATCTCATATCTATCTCCTTTTCTTTTGTGACAGTAATTAAACACATGCTTAACATTATATCAAAGGTCTCTGACACTCTAAAAAATAGATATATATTTTTCTTTTTCTTCCTCACATGAATAATGTATATTGATATATCATGAAATGACTTCTGTCTCTTCTGTAATATTCACTCTGCTTTAAATCCACTTAGTAAATTTTATAGTTCAGGCACTATATTTTTCATTTCTATAATTTACATTTTCAATAATTTCTAGTTTTCTACAGAGATGCCTTTTAACATATTTTTATTCATAGTGAGCACATTCATAAAAAATCATCCAAAAGAGTTATAATAGTTGCTTTAAAATTTTTGACTGACATTTTTGACATTGGGGTTATGTCAGGGTCTGTATCATTTTCTTCCCAGGGATATGTTTCTTCTTCTTCTTCTCTTTCTTCCTCTTCTTCCTCTTCCTCTTCTTTTTCCTCTTCCTCCTCCTCTTCTTCTTCTTCCTCCTCCTTCTTCTTCCTCTTCTTCTCCTTCCTTTTCTTCTTCCTCTTCTCCTTCTCTTCCTCTTCTTTCTTCTTCTTCTTCCTCTTCCTATTCTTCTTCCTTCTTATTCTTCCTCCTCTTCCTCTTCTTCTCCTCCTTCTTCTTCCTCCTCTTCTTCCTCTTCCTTTTTCTTCGTCGTCGTCGTCTTCTTCTTCCTCTTATTTGGTTCTATGTTGGTAATTTTTTTTTTTAATTAACATTTATTTATTTTTCAGACAGGGAGACACAGAGTAAGAGCAGAAGAGGGGCAGAGATAGAGAAGGAGACACAGATTCTGAAGCCGGATACAGGCTCTGAGCTGTCACAACAGAGCCCAACAAGGGGCTCAAACTCACAAACTGCGAAATCATGACCTGAGCTGAAGTTGGACGCTTAACCGACTGAGCCACCCTGGTGCCCCTATGTTGGGTAATTCTGAATTATAGACTAGATATTGTGACTTAGAGATTCTAGATTCTGTTCATTTATTTGTTTTCTTCAATGAGTTTGTTTCTTTTGAAGAGGCAAACAATTATCTTTACAGGATTTGAATATAAAACTCTATTCCTTGGGAAGCAGCTCTGATCTTACTTCATACTTTGTCTTTAGCTCTTAGATCTGCTCTATGCATGCAGAATTCAGGACTCAGTCAGGATTAGGAGAAGACAAAAACTAGAGATTCTCTATTTCTTGTCCTTCAGGGATTCTGTCACACTTCAGCAACTACAGTGTCTCTGTCCTCAGTTTTCTGGTATCTCTGCCCAAAACCAAATTTTTTCTGCCCAAAAAGTCATCAAAGTATTTTCCCCAAACACAGCATATTAGGAAGAAGAAACTGTGCCTTTGTAAGATAAAGTGACTGAAATATAGAAAAGCTGGACTAAACTTTAAACTCCTCATTTGTGGGCCTCTACAACTTCTGTCTGACTGATGAGCAAGATTGAGCGAGAAATCCTATGCTGCCTCAAGTAAAGACTTCTTGATTCTGTTTTCAGAATATTTTATTTCATAAGCAAGCTGAATATTGGCTGGACTTGGGATTCCATACTTTCTGATAAAAGAGCATATTTTTCTACTTATTTACAGCTGGCTCCTTTAAATGATATAATAATAGATTATAAGCTATATATCTTATTCAGTATAAAATGTTAAGGTTGGAGGATCATTATTTATCTTTTTGTGGTTAAAATTCTCTTTCAAGAGAAAGTGACAAGGAGAATATAAAACTTAAACTACAATTTTTACACACATGCAAGTAATTTTTTTGTTTAATGTTTATTTATTTTGAAAAAGAGAGTGAGAAAGCATGAGTGGGGGAGGGGCAGAGAGAGAGAAAGAGAGGGAGAGAATCCCAAGCAGGCTCTGTGCTGTTACTGCAGAACCGGATGTGAGGCTCTAGTTCATGAACCATGAGATCATGATCGGAGCCAAATCAAGAGTGTGACGCTTAACCCGACTGAGCAATCCAGGCATCCCGTACACAAATGCAAGAATCTTAATACACTACTTACAGAATAAACACAGCTGCTTTAAAAGAATATTACACCAAATTAATTAATTAATTTAAAAAGAACATTAAACCAAAACTAATTCAATGTTTAAGGCAGTTATGAAAACAACATACCTCTTCATAAGAGGTTAATTTATAAGCCAAACTGCTTAATATAGTTTTATCTAGATATGTTTTATTTATGGATTTTTATGATAGAAGTTATTTTATCCAACAATAACCAATGCTCGATCATTTACTTTTCATTGGCATTTTAATAATAGAAAAGAAATTATACACCTTTTTCATTTTTCATTTTCTAAGTATCTGTCATCTTGTTTTAAGTGTGTCTCTATTAACTGTGATGCTGCAACAGAGGTTGCCCCTGGAGTACAGAATCCTAGGAATCAAGATGAGTGAGAAATTCATATTTGACTGCTTTACTCTTTTACTATTGTTCTCTGTAATCTGTTATTTTCTTTAAAAAGTGAGTACTAAAAAGACTTTAAAATGACAGCTAAATTGTGTCTATTATACTTGTGTCCAGTACACAGTCTTTTTTGCAAGTTTTCCATATTCTATTTTCCCCTACATTATTATTTTCAGTTGATAAATTAAGAATTTTAACACTGTTGCTTAGTTTTCTATTGCTATATAATCTGTATCCATATATTGTCCCCCCTCAAGAACAGCTTTCTATGAATATAAAATAAATACTTATTACATAAAAGTAAACTTTTTTTTGTGTGTGTGTGTGTGCCTCTTATAGTTAAACTACATCCTGGTACTTTTTAATTCTAACTTCAATTAGCAAACGTCTATCCTAGTTATTTGCTCTGAAATATGGACTGCTTAGGTCCAGTCAGTATTTACCTAGATGTTGCCCAAAGATTCTTCTCATATGTTAACTGAGCTATTTGTTTATTTTGTGTTTTCATTATCAGTTAGGTGATCCAGCATCCTGAGAGGCTTAGGATGGTTTAAGAGCTGCGAGCTGTCCTAGAATGTAAACTCTGCATTATCTGCATTGACTAAGTTTTCAAAGTTGTTAGCAGAATGTTGTAGCCACCCGAGCCGAGATCAGTGAACAGAATACAGGAACACAAGTTGGTGTCACACACTTCTTTATTCAGCTCTGGGCATGCTTGGGGAGTACCCAAATTAAGTAGCCCTGAATAGCAGTACGGGAGAGTTTATATTCTTGAGTTTATCATGCTTGCTTAGTTTCCCGGGCATCTGCATGACTAGGACCTGTTATTGCCTATGTGGCAAGTGGGATACAGAGGCAGACAGTGAAGTTATTGTGCTAACCTCTGGCTTCCTGCCTAACTTTCTGGTGCAGTTCTTGAGAAACTTATCTTGCAAGGGTGAAGCTAGCTTGCTGTGCACACAGTGTCTAATCTTCTAGTTCTTTATGTACAAAGAGTATATTGGCCAAAGGTTATAAACAGGGGAGGGGGCCTTAACAGAGGATCAAAATACTGTTTGGCCATTTCCACTCCAGATTCTCTCTGTGACTATGTCCAGCCTATATTTTGGTAATACTGCCTATCATATTGGAACAACTCATAACCTCAGGGAAAAATCTATGTCAGTGAAAACTCCATGTCAGCAGTAATCAGATTGACTGGCATTTAAAGTTCCCCAACAGATGTAAGGAGTAAACACTGCCAGTTTTTCCCTTTTCTACTCAAACTTCAAATTAGTGATTAAAAAAATTAAATAGTTCATATAGCTTGGAACTTTTTTCTGTCTTAAATCATCCCAATAGTTTTTATATTTTGAAATACTATAATTTTCCTGTGTTTTTCTCTCAGAGGATTAAAACTATATTACATTCTAAAGTCAGATTTTAAAACACAAGGAAGGAGTTAGAGCAAACAGAGCAGATAAACAAATGAAAAGAAATTTTTATTCCCTCACATTTATTTTAATGTTTTTTTTTAAATGTTCTATTTATTTCTGAGAGAGAGAGAGACAGCACAAGCAGGGAGGATCAGAGAGAGAGGGAGACACAGAATCTGAAACAGGCTCTAGGCTCTGAACTAGCTGTCATCACAGAGCCCAACGCGGGGCTCGAACCCACAAACCGTGTGATCATGACCTAAGGTAAAGTCGGATGCTTAACCAACTGAGCCACCCAGGCACCCCTTAATGTTTTTTTAAACAAACATATCAATGTACATTAAAACTATAAGTTTCTTGATATCATTTTAAAACTATAAGTCTCTTGACAACATATTTATAAGTGGGAATGTAAAACTTTAGTAACTGAAACTTGCTTTCAATTAGTATTTAATAATAAATACTAAAAAAAAACACTGCCTTAGTCACAAGATACACCAAAGAACATAAGATTTTTGTTTTATTCTAATGTCATTTATAGCTTGGAAGAAGAAATAAACAGAAATTAATAGTAGAAGGTTTGAGTGGCATGATAAAAACAATAGTCTGGTCTTCACTTTGCACATAATTTTATTTTCATCCAAATGTTACATTAAAAAAGAAAGGAGAAAAGTATGTGAGATAGGTACTATAATTATTTACATTTTACATAGAAGACACCAAAATTCCAGGAGATTAAATAACCTTCCAAATTATGCAGCTAAGTAGTATTTGGTCTAGCATTAACCCCAGCCAATAAAACTCTAGAGCCCACACGCTTATTTATGCCAAGCTTAATATGGATGCTTGGGGGACAGATAAAAGGTAAAAGCATCAAATTATTGAAGTAAGGAAAGATTCCAGGGACCCTAATCACGTATTTGGGATCTGATAAACAAACAGCTACATAATAAAGAAAAGTGGTGGAAGCAATAGAAGCATGAAATTAAATACGGCCTATCTGAGAACTACAAGTAAAGTGGACGGCTGCTGCAGTGACTAGTGTGTATGCTGGGACCGTGGTGAGGCAAGATGTGAAAATGGGAATATAATTATGCAAGAGCTTGTTACTAACCAAGACAGCCCTTACATTTCCCTCAGTTCAACTAAACTTTCCACAGGTTTCCTCCTGACTCTGTAGGCCCTTGACTTCCCTTTCCTTAGAGAATTTCTACATTAGAAAACTTGTAATTGCTGATCTTCTGTGCCCTTTTGAGATGTAAATCTTCTGGTCTTTAGCTAGTTTTACCAGCCAGAAAGGTCTTTTCTCAAGGACTAGAAGTTATTCCTTTAAAATGTAATCATCAAGAAAGATAGTGCCTCTATTTCCCAGTCTAAAGAGAAAGTACAAGTCTAACTTGGATAAGCAACAATCAGCAAACACAGAGAGCCTAACTCTTAGAACAAGTTCTCATCTAATGTCTTTTCCCTAAACTCAGTGCATTGTTTAAAAATCCTCAGGCCTTCCTTCTCTTTCAGTAGAGTCAAGTTCAATCTCTCTTCTCTATTACAACAGTGCTGACCTATTTCAATAGCCTTGAATAAAATCTTTCTTGACTGTTTTACTCTATCTAGTATGATTTTTCCTTGACACCATAACTATAAACACTTCAAATATTACTTTGAAACTTATAGGAAAATATGTATCTACCTACAACAGCTAAATTTTAATGTCTACAGCTCCTATTATAAGCATGAATTTACATGTGTGTATATGCATGTGTGTGTGCATGGGGTGGGGATGAGTGTGTATATATACTCTTTAGCCTGGTAATACACAGGTGCTTGGGGTTTGGTTATGTATGTGTAACAAACATCACTATTTGAAACAATAAATCTTCTATAGACAGGAAGAAATAACATTGAGGAGTTTTAGAATCAAGATTCTAGGTAGGCTCACAGGGTCAGGCAATGCCTGCCTGTCAAAAAATATTAGTGAGGCCAGGAGTTTGTCATTTGATGGATAGACTCATAAGGACATGACTCTGAAGGGATAACAGAGATCAAAAGATCAGTTTATGAAGAGGGAAGTAAAGTGGCAGATTGCAAGAATGATTAGCCAGATGTCCTCATTTCACAGTGTCTGTCCAAGTGAGGGCAACAGGTAGTCTCTTTCTCTGTAATATAATGTGCACAAATATCTCTGAGATGGGAGAATAAGTTTGTACTTGAACAGCAGCAGCAATAACAACAAAAGCCCTGTATCACCTAACATTAATTTATAGTTGATTAAAGCATGATCCTGGTGGATTTTAGAAACAAGTTATGATAGGAGGTTTTATTTATATTCAGTTTAAAGTATATATTTTAGTTTAAAAATTTACTGACAGTGCTTTGAAAGATGAGAAAATTATGTATATTTATAGTTCTCCCACATTTTCTCTTCTTTCTTCCCAATTTGTTAACATTAAATATTTAAATGTCTGAAATGTTTTAATGTTAAATTCTGTAGATGTTTGATTTCTATAGGTGTTTGTAATATATGTATCTGAAATTGATTTGGCAATGAAAGTATACTATTTATTGTGAACTCTCCATTCAAAGATTAGTTTGCATCACCTTTATTTAATTTGCATTAAGGAAACAGTTTTTTTTTCTAAGTAAGTTCATGGATTAGGCATTCTTTTTATGAATTTCTCTATGTTTAAAATGTGTTTTGTTTGTGTGCATATTGTATAAATTATACTTGGTACTTTGTACTGAATGAATAACTTTGGTATGTTATATTTTGGTTTACAAATCATCTTTCTCAAATTCTGAACATATTTTCCTCTGTTCTTAAGCAGTGAGTATTTTTGAAGTCTGAGGTCTGCCTAATTCTACCTTAATATCCATAGGATTATTTATGTTTCCTTAAAATGCAATGACTTATTAGGATATATATTAATAATTATCATTCTATACGGTTTTTAAAAAATGTTTATTTTTTGAGAGATGGCATGCAATTGCTCATATTTCATTAGCTTTTACCTACGTTCTTTTCTATTCTGTAATTCCATTTAATGTACCACGTTACATTTACTTTTCATTTCCTCTTTGTCCCCTTGATCTGTGACAGCTTATCAAACTTTTGTTGTTGGTAATGAGTTTTAAGGAGTGCTACTCAGGTATTTTGTATAATGTCTCTCAATTTTCGTTTGTCTGGTTTTTTCATGGTTAGACTTGGGTCATGGGTTTGGGGAGGATGATCTTAGAGATAAATTAACATTTCCAATATACCGTATCAAGACTACCTCCTATCACTGTAACATTATTATTATTGATGTTGACTTTGGTCATCTAACTTATCTAGTGTTTGCCAGGTTTCTCTACTGCAAAGTCACTTTTCCCCCATTCTTTTCATACTCTATCACTGATGGTTAATTTTGTGTATCAATTTGACTGGACCACAACATGCATAGATTTTTGGTCAAACATTATTCTGGATCTATCTGTTAGGGTGTTTTGGGATGAATTCAACATTTAAGTTGATAAACCATGTAAAACGGATTGCCTTCCCCAATGTGGGTTGGCCTCACCCAATCAATTGAAGACCTGAATAGAACAAAAAGGCTAAGTAAGAGGGAACTCTGACTGTGTGACTACATGAGCTAGTAGTACATTGATCTTTTCCTATCTTTGCACTCAAACTGAAGCACTGGCTCTTCTTTCGTCTCAAGCCTGCTAGTTTTTTGACCGGAGCTTGTGTCAGCAGCTCTCTTAGTTCTCAGGCCATCAGACTTGGACTGGGACTATACTCTCAGCTCTCTTGGGTCTTTGGCTTACACACTAGATCTTGGAGCCTGTCAGCCTCTGTAATGAATCAGTCTCTGTCTCTGTCTGTTTCTGTCCATCTCTCTCTCTCTCTCTCTCTCCACACACACACACACACACACACCTATTGATGACTCTCTGTCTCTGACTCTCTCTCTCTCTCTCTGTCATACATATTATGACACACTCTATAACAAGATTAGTTAAAATTAAGAAGTAATTACATGTATATGGACTCTTGTATCAATAGATATTTATAATTAAGTTTGCATGTATTCATCTCTATTTATATGAAACTAAGCATGATTTCATACTGAGATCTCAGAATTTGATCCAGTATCACATAGTTAAGTTACAGCCTTACATTGTTCTTATCTGCGGTCTGTCTCCAGCAGTGAAAACCCTGGCTCCCATCATCTGACATTCATTAGTGATTTGCTTCATCCATATATACATATGGTTCCTTTCATGTTAAGCTTTGAAGTTTCCAGGAAAGTGATTCATTTCCCAAAGTTACTTAAGTTAGCACCCTTTTCCATGCCCCTTTAAATGAAGTTATGCCATACACACATTTGTAGTGTAGTTAGATTGTTTTGCCATAATCTGCATTCCATTGTGGAAAATAACTTTCCCCCGGCTTGATATCTTTATAATTTTTAAATTCAAACACATTATATAATATTCTTCAATATAACCTGTACTTTCAATCTGCAAATTCAAAACCACCTTCCATATAAAGAAGAGTTTCTTTTAATCATTTCACTGAATATTTTTCTATTCTATTTGTTAACGTTTCACTGAAACACATCAATAATGCACATGCTACATCACCATTAACTTCCACTTCAATGCCATATAGTATAAGAATTTTCATGTTTTCATCTTATTGCATTTTTTAAAATTTATTTTTGAAGGAGAGTGAGAGAAGATGTGCACATGCATGGATGCACATGAGTTGGGGGAGGAGTAGAATACCAAACAGGCTCTGCTCTGAAAGGGCAGAGCCAGATGCAGGGGTCAAACTCACGAATAGTGATATCCTGACCTGAGCTGAAATCAAGAGTTAGACATTTAACCAATGAGCCACCAAGACATTTTTGGCATATTTCTAATATTTTAAAATCTGTCCTCTGGTAAAGATTTTGTATTTCATCAATCATCTTCTAGGTTTTTTAACATAACATGTTTATCTGTGTTTTTTAATTATTTTAGGTTTCAATAATTACCAAAATCACTAGCTTTTTAATTTACCTTCTCCATGATTTCATAATTATCTTAAAATCATGTACAGTAAAACCTTGATTGGGAGTAACTTATTCTACGAGTGTGCTGGAAGATGAACAAACATTTCTATAAATTTAACAATAAACAAGTGATGCCTTGAAATACAAGTAGCATGTGACACTGAATGTCACATGATCACAACTGAACCAATGGTTCCTCTGCCTCTCTCTCTCTTCCCCCCCCCCCCCGTCTCTCTCTCTCTCTAACTCTCTAGCTGCCAGATTGTGGGTGATCATCTCCTGTGTTTGAATGCTCAGACTCAGGCCACAGTGTTTGGCAGAAAGTAGTAATTTTTCAAAACATTGGAAGGTGCCCACAACTGGCACTAGTGTATTTTTTGTCCCTTCAAAGAATCTATGGACAGTCTTTTGCTTTTCCATAGAAGAGGGACCTTAGGAATGCTTTGCTTTGTCCTAGGTCTCAGGCTGACTGCAGATATCAACCCTTTCCTCTGTTGTTTTATTGCCAGTTACATGAATTACAGTATATGACGAGAGCGTATACAATAGACACCATGCAGAAAAAGATTCCAGTGAGCCAATAGATAGCAATGATTCCATTAGTGATAGTGAAAATCATACTACACAATAACCCTCCTCTCTGTGTCTCTCACACCAGCCACGATGGTTTTCAAAGGTAAATACAGGTTAATTTATTTTTCTTCATATTTTGTATTTTTATTATTTTGTATTACATTAAAATATTTTAATCATTTTATATTTTATAATTTTGGGTTGTGGAATGAATCATCTGAATTTCCATTAGTTATTATGGGAACGCTCACTATGAATTTGAACACAAAGCAAGTGCTTTGGTTTACAAGCATGTTTCCAAAACAAATTATGCTCACAAACCAAGATATTACTGTATTGCTTTTTGCCCCCTCAGGAGAATTTATGAATGAAATTTATTTGATATCGTTGTAAAGTTCATTTGCAAAATCTTGTTCTCTTCTTAGGGTACTACTTTTGGAATTGGCCTTTCTGTTCATATTTTTTTCCTCCCTTCATTTGCAGTTTCTATTCAGCTTTCTTTGTTAGTTTGTTTTTATTTATTATTCTTATTTTGAAAAACTCAACTTAATGTACCTAAACAATTGGGTAAGAAATAACATGGAGTTTTGTGGAGTGTGGAAATCCTACAGATTTTATTTTCCTCTTATAATTAAAATTTTAAAAAATACAATTGCATTTAAATAAAAATTTGGCAAAAAGTACAGTTGCTTTGTATTTGGGGGATAAATCTTTATTAAAAATGTTTGTTTATTTATTTTGAGATAGAGAACATAAAGGGAGGGGCAGAGAAAAAGGAGAGAGAAAATGGAGAGAAAAAGGAGAGAGAGAATACCAAAAAGGCTTCATGTTATCAGCTTAGAGCCTGATGCAAAGCTCGATCTCCAGAACCATGAAATCATGACCTGAGCAGAAATGAAGGATCAGACACTTGACCAACTGAGCCACCCAGGCACTCTGGGGAGACATCTTTCAAATAATGTGCATGGTGTGTGTGTGTGTGTGTGGGTGTGTGTGTGTGTGTGGTTAGTGAAAGAGAATATAGTATTATTCATGCCAAATATACATATGTTCATAAATATGTATTATAATTAAATATGAGAAGTTTGTAGAATTAAAGATGAATAATCACTTATATCTATTTATTCACCTAATCACATTCATATACAACTAACTAAAATCTCATTTTCTGCTCCTTAAAAACTGTAATGTTTGTGGAACTATCAAGTATTTGAGGAAATAGTAAATGATGAAGGTGTTGTAGTTTTAAGCTGACTGTGATATGAATGAGCTTCATCCCGGGGGTCTTTTAATTTGAAAATTTATATATTTATGATAATCAATTATCATAATTACATAGTAGTTATTAATTTACTTTTACATTTAAACCAGTGTTGTATGTCTTATAAATGGCTCAAGGCTGGTGAATAGTTAAAGAATCACATCTGACAAAGGCACAGGTCTGCAAGATAGCTTTAGGCCATTGACCATATTCAGGCTTTAAGCCAAATAACTAAATATATCTTTCTTTAAGTCACACTGGCCACTGACACTGGAAGCCCCCCACTCCCCAACCCCCCCAGTAGAAAAGTTACTTCTCCACTGCAGTTTATGGTTTGGTTGCTGTGTTTAGAATATAAGCCTGAAGAAAGTGAGTTCTGCAAATTGGTTAACAGGCAGATGGCACTGTGCAAATACACATCTGACACCCTTAATACATATTGTTTGGCTTTTGAGCAACTCCAGGCTTTTACTGCCACTAATTAGCTAATAATTTTAGAAAAGTTTTGTTCAAATTGAACATTCTCATATGGAAACTCTAGGCTAAATGGATTTCTTTCAGATCTAGCCTTCTGTGATTTTAAATGCCTTTTGGAATTTCAAATATTAATAGAAACATTAGAAGGTAATGATAATGTGTGAAAAAGAACACTTTTAATTTAACATTTACTTTAACAACCACTGAATGACCTTTCTTTTCCCTCTAAAGTATTTTCCTCCATTGCATTATTTATATTTTTTAACCAATCATCTGTATCTTCTCTATTCTTATGTTTTCCTCTCCCCCTTCTTCCTAACTGAAGATTAAACTTTAGTAACTCGGTAACTAAATACTAAAATTTAAATAACGGTGTATCTAATGTGCACATACAGCTTGTTAGCATGCCACCCTATCATAGTTAGATGCATCAAATCTGGTTATCTGTCAGTCTTTCTCAAGTCAATAAATGGCAATTCCATTTTGCTACTAAGTGAAAGTTGTTTTCTTCCTTCTTTTTAAGAAAAGAAAACTTATTCTTATCCTAGAATCCTTTCTCCTATTCTCTTCATCAGAAGTCCTTTTTTTCCATCCCACTTAAATATATCTAGAAGCCTATCATTTCTACCACTTACTCAACTAATTTTTTTCCCAATTATGAATGGCTCTGACCTGGATAACGGCAACAACTGTTACCATTCATTATCTCTTCCATTTTCAGCAGCATGAGTTTTCTCCACAGTGCAGGTATTATGATTCGTTTAAAACTAAATCCTTTCCCCCCTTCTCAGAACAATTATTTCAATGGCTTCCAATATTACTTGAAATAGTATCCAAAGTCCTTACATGACTCATTGGACCCCCCAAAATCTGGACTTTAGATGCCTCTTGGATCTCAACAACAGCAACTTCTTTCCTTGTGTAACTATCTCCAGTTGTATTGACGCTTTTGTCCATCTTCAAGTGTGACAAGCACTTTCCTGACTCAGGGTCTTCAAACTTGTATTTCAGTTTGCTTGAGATAGTCTTCCTCCAGATAGCTATATAAGCTACATCACTCACTTTTCCCAGAACCGCCTAATATCTTTTTTTTTCACAGAGACTTCTTCTGGCATGTATCGCATCTAGACCTATACATTTACTTATTTATTTATTTCTGAGTTATCTTCATTAACTTGCATATAAACTCTGTGAAATCAGTTATGCATTCTTCCATTTTAAATGCCCAGAAAAGTTCAGAAACGTAGGAGGTGTTCCATAGGTATGTATTCAAGAAATAAAATAAAGATTACATCTACTTTTCAATGTAATTTCATCTATGTTCTCTATATGTATATGTATTCTAACTTAATTCCTATTTAAAATAATTTAACTAAAAACTCAATTACCTGTTTTCTCCTAGTTTAGACTCATTTGTGTCTTGATAATGATGAGCAACCAAACTGTTAAGTTACATATGAAAAGATTTTTATTCTTTACTTAGGTAGTCAACAAGTATGACACTTACTGTCTATCAAGGGAGTGTTCTAACTTCTGGCAATATAGCACCAAAGAAGAAAAAATCTCTAATCCTTTGAAAGTTACATTTTAATTGGACAGAGTTAATAACACTCAAATAAATAAATAAGTAAAAATAATCTTTTATAAGTAAGATGCAGATAATCAAACTAGGGTTATGAGCTAGAAAAGGAATGGATGACTACATTAGTAAAGAAAGAAATATTAGTTCAAAGGAAATAATTGCCAATATGTCTCATTTTGTCTCCTTTTCTAATACATAGTCACCCTTGTAAATGGCTGCTTGTCCTTTTGAAGAAGGCTAGGAGGAAATTTTGCAGTATACATTTGGAGGGGTTTTCCTCAAGGAACCCAGTTTCTTCTTTAAACAAAGGGCTGTGGGGGCGCCTGGGTGGCTTAGTCGGTTAAGCGTCTGACTTTCGCTTAGGTCATGATCTCGCGGTTCGTGGGTTCGAGCCCCGCGTCGGGCTCTGTGCTGACTGCCAGCTCAGAGCCTGGAGCCTGTTTCAGTCTGTGACTCCCTCTCTCTCTGACCCTCCCCTGCTCACACTGTCTCTCTCTCTCTCTCCTAGAAATAAATAAAAAAATTTTAAAAAAAAATTTAAACAAAGGGCTGTGGATCTTTAAACCAGCTCAAGCCTGGGAATTACTTTAGGGCTATGTCTTTCTGTGGTAGGGACTGAAGTCAGCCTTCCCAACAATAGGATTTAACCTTGAGGAGTTCAAAATTATGTTATTTCATGTCTTTCTAAATAGATATTGGATTTTATAAATTAATTTGGCAGAATATTAATATTTGATGCATATCAGCAAGGAGAATGTGATAAACTATTTACCATCTTACATACACAATTTAAATTGGTACCACTGTTACCTATTAATATTTTCTATGTATGATGTCTGAATGTGCAATAATTCTGTGGCATTGCTTGGGGGAGAAGTATTTGACTCAGGTGTTATCTTCAAAGAATTGCTTGGTTTTAAGACTTAATATCTGTGGAAGAATATTTATTTTCAATCACCAACCAAACTCTTTGAAAAGTATTGGAAGAGAAAATAACCTGGTAGGAGACATTAAAAATAGTAATAATAAAAAGTCCACCATGTGATCGAAAAGGAATTACATCCTGAAATGCACACTATATACTACAGGAGTATGTGTGGAGGTCAATCATAGGCATGCAAGAAAAAGGGTTGGTGCTTGTGATGGGCTCCATCTATTCTGGTCTTTTAACTGTCAGCTCATGGCTGGCAAGTTGAATAATTGGAGAATGTGTCTGTTGGTTTAAACAGAATGTTTTGTTTTATGTGATTTGGAGCCTGTTTTTCACCTGGACTTTGGAACAGTTTCAGAAAGAAAAATAATGGGCATCTCTTCTCAGTTTCCCAAAATTGTAAAAGTAAATTAATTTTCCCTGTGACAAATTGTCAAATTCCCTGCCTACTCTTCTTACAGCACAGAGTTTGAAAACTGCATCTGATCTGATAAATATATAGTGGTAAATGGTATTTAAACATCTTTATAGTGACATATGTGCTTTTATTTATTTTTTTACAAATATGCTTACATGTGACATGATTTTTTCAGATAATTGCTTATTATTGATGAACAACATAATTATTCTTTGAGTGATGCATGTATAATTTAGTGCTACTTATGCTACCACAGCTGCTGCTACTGCAATGCCACACATGGATTTTTTTTAATGCTTTTTTAATATTTCTTAATCTTGTCCATAGATAGGGACATCTATTTTCTCTGGTGTCTATCTTCCCTGTTTTTTCTCTAGAATACTACGCCACTATTCCATATAATGAAAAGCTGTACAGTTACCATATGTGTAGGGATAAATTATCCAAGCCTTGCTTTTCATCACAAAAGATGGATTACATAGTTGTTTCTTCTTTCAAAAAATATCTGAGCTAAATGATAATTATAAAGTTATTCACCATTTTTATAAAGGTATGTTAAATTATGTAGACATTAATTTTATCCCTCACATCATACACTCTCCCATATTAGAAAGATATTGAAAGAGGAGGGAGATTGAAAAGGAGAGAGGAATAAAAATGAAAAAGAATAAAGAAAGAATATTAATAATAAAATAATCACATATAAAAATATTTTGGGTAGGAGGTCAGCAATAGGTGGCATTCAGTGGATTATTTTAAGGAATCATTAGAATCAGTGGCCACTGTGTCAGGTGCTTATGCATATGTCTAATATGTTTTTTAAGGTGAAGTGGTAGGGGACAGGGGAACAATCATGATAAATGTTTAAATATTTTCAAAGGAAACAACAATTTTCATTTAATATTTGTATTAATCGTATTATATTGAATATTAACTTTTTGGAGTATTGTATTTTTAAAATAAAATATTAAATGCATTCTATCATTTTTGAACACAAAATGTGTTAGTTTTCCAGTTTCTTAAAGCTAATATGTTAACATATAATGTCCCTTTCCCAAGCTCCCCCTCATGTGATTATTTCATGTCACCATCATACCAACCTCAAGAGCTAGATCTTACTATGACCCCCATTTTAGCACAAATGCAACTTAGTGTATAATCAGTTATTGCTGGTAATGGGACTCAAACTCATGTCTGTGTAATTCTAACTCTGGCCTATAAAAAATGCATGTCAATACTATTAATAAAAGTAATATCACATAAATGCAAACCTTTAGATTTAAAACTTCAATCAAGCATACTTAGAGGAGTATACATATATTATTTGTAACAAAAACTACAAACTAGTATCACTGAAGGAAACAATAAAATAGATATAATTTTTATTTTTTACTTGAGAAACTATTATCCTTCTTTTTCTGAATTCCTACCTAATTTTGACCATACTCATTTAAATATTTTACACTGAGTATTATAAAATGTGCATATAGTTTTACAATGTGTCTTTTAAAATATTTATCCAACATCATGTTTACACAGGAATGACCTATGTGAAACTCTCTATGTATACATTTCAACTTTAATTTTATACTGTCTTAAACTGAAACTTACTAAATGTTCTTGACTCACAAATATTGTATTATTTTTAACTAAGAAGCTAGTTATTAATTTTATATAATTGATATCCAATCCATTAAGAGATGTAATTCTTGTCGTCACTCTATATTTTAGACAAGTATAAAACTATGTTGAAAGCAATAATTGAGAGATAACTAATATTTAATTTGAAAGATATTATTTTCCTTGAAAATTAAAATCATCTCACTATTGTGGAGAAGGTATTTTTTTTAACACTAAGCCTTCCTCTCTAAAAGTGAATTGGACTAAAAAGCCTTTTAAGGCATTCTTCAGAAAGATATAGTATGCTGAGATTTTTACACTATATTACAATATGTATTCCATATTGAATATGTCAATCACATTTACTTTTTCATATATAATTTACTTGCTACAGATGTATTAAAATTTTCACAAAACACATATTTTTAAGTTTTCTTTTTAAGAGAATGTCTGATTCTCTCAGCAACTAAAAAAATGCTAATGCTGATCTTGAGAACAATAGCTCTTTAAATGAAACCATTTGGGTTTTAAATGTGATAATAAAAAACGTCTCCACTTTAAGTTCCAATATCTATATTGTCCATTAAAGAAAATAAAATCACCAGCTACTGCAATAAAGGAATATATACATCGTCATACATTAAATTACTAATTGCACTAAATACTACCAATCAATATTTTCAGGAAGAAACAGATGAGAAAGAAAAAAAGTCTAGTCTTGAACAAGTTTTTGTTTATCTACAGAAAACATGTCCAGATAATGTTGATAGGAATTAATATCTGTCTATACTTTCAACACATGATTTGTATCAATTATGTTAATACTTCACTCCCACTGTAATGAATCATCATCCTTGCCCTTTTTATATAGACCTTGTATCTTGTTAAGCATTTTTTTTTTGTTCCATAGCAAGCTAGACCATGTAAATGATTGTTATATCCTTTCTTGTCAGCAAAACTCTTTCCTTACATATTATAAATCTTTAATAGCTCACATTTATCATCACTGATGAGTAAAAAATATTTTGCCAAGACAAAATATGCATGATATGATACATTTATTTGATCCATTGCTATGTAATCAAAGATAATTCAGATTATGGTTGCACTATCCTACTGAAATACTGCCTCATTTAATACATTTCCTTGAACGGGTTTGCATTAAGATGCACATATTAACTGGAATTACTATTACTTGTTATTCTCACATTATTCTATTTTTCCATGAATTTGGTTGGGAGGCCTTGACAAGTTAGAGCACTAAAATGCAGTACACAGATTTTCTATTAAAAAGGGAAATTTGTACTTTATACATTCTCCCATATTTTGTATTTATTGCGACAATAATTTGCATGTTTCTGTTTGTGTATGAGTGTATAGAGCTGTAAGTATTGCCCATATTTGTCCTTTGCATTAATGAACTAGTCTTTTATTGCATTTGTAAATTACAAAGAAAATGGAAAGTAGGAGAACTTTTTTTTTTTTATTTGAATCTAGCTACTGTGCTGAGAAACATTTAGGAAAATATAGTGTAACATTAAAAGTAGTAGACATCAGTTATAAATCCAATCATTAGTAGGCACAAAGCTGTTCTTGCAGTAATGGCTAGCCAACTTATTTCAACAAATGCTCCCTTTAGAATTTCTTTTAATATTGTTTTGTAAACTAATCTTTAGTTACGTAAGGGTGGAGTTAATTAAGCAAGCGCTACTTTGTAAAGAGAGCATGTAAAAGGCAATAAAATGTTTCCTACAGTGCTGATTAAGACTGAGGGCACTTTTCTTAATATAACTTGTATACAAAGTACAAAAGCATTTGTATAACAGCCTCTGTGCTTGTAATGCATCTATGTGGTTTGTCCCATTTTAGAATGTCATGACATATGGGCTGGCCAAGGAACTGTTGGCTACGTTCTTGCTTTTTATTTTGATAAATAGTGTATTTATTGTATACAGGGAACTCACCTTGCATAGCTGCACTTTTGAAGTTATAAAAGGTATTCTGAACTCAGTAAGGTTGTTTTTATTTCTATTGCCCTAAATAACACAATATCCAATTGAGAAGATGGGTGGTGAGGGAATAGAAAATAAGAAATGCAGCCCAAATTAAAAATAACTAATGTATGAATGTTCAATATATTCTTATATCTGTGTGTATTGATTAGCTATAAGATTGACATACAAATAAAAACAAACATTAAAACTGCATTTCATCCAATATTCAAGTTTCATATATAAATATAAAATAAATGAGGTGGTTTCTTGGCTATTGCAAACAATAAATTTATCCTGTGCCGAATAGTAGTGGTTGACCAGATTTTCTAATATTACAGAAAAAAAAAAAAGAAATAAGAAAAGGGGAGAGAAGGGGGGATGGAGGACAGAAAGAAGGAAAAAAATGGGAGAGAAAGAAAGAAAGAAAGAAAGAAAGAAAGAAAGAAAGAAAGAAAGGGGGAGAGGGAGAGAGAGAGAGACAGAGAGAGAGAATGGGAGGAAGGAAGCAAAGGATGAGGGCTAGATCCAAAAGATAAAGGAAATAGTGACATAAATTCAGTTAACTCTCAACTACAATAATGTTAATATAGTTTAAAACATTCAAATATGACACAGCTATAAGGAATAATGTTCAGTTTCTTCTGTGGCATGTGAAAATCTATATCACTAGTTGTGTTAGATTTTGTTTTTCTCCAGAATATTCAGAAACCCGTTCTTTGTGGCCTCTCAGTAGTGGTGGAGGAGGGGAGGCCTTTCCTTCACTATTCACAACTTTGCTCATATAACTTATTTAGGCTAATGAAGTATGGAAGGGACCTGGGACAATTTCAAACAGAATATTTTAAAAATAACATATCCCCACAATCTCTTTTCCTTCTTGCATCAAAACAAACCATGCCACAGAAAGGTGCTATTCTTTAACCTAGATTTCTGAATGACAGAATTTGGGATTTAAGACACAACTGACTTACCCAAAACATAAGG
This sequence comes from Hyaena hyaena, assembly GCF_003009895.1. Classification (NCBI taxonomy): domain Eukaryota; kingdom Metazoa; phylum Chordata; class Mammalia; order Carnivora; family Hyaenidae; genus Hyaena; species Hyaena hyaena. The sequence goes on along the minus strand of NW_024083012.1, from coordinate 9,838 downwards.
AAGAAGTAGATCTTTATCTGAAAATTATTTCACGTTCAGTCTAAATGAGCATAATTTAGATTATTCTGTCTGATGTAACCACATTGGAAGGATAATGTAGATAGAAAATATCTCTGAATTTTATACTGTATATTTAACACATAATATATTTTAAAATTCCAGTTTAAGCTCAAATATATAAAATGGTTGGATTTCTCACTAGTACCCTCAAAGAAGAAAAAGATTAATACATTGAATAATCAATTAATTTTCTTGGACTCATCAGAGAATTGAGGTTGAAGGGCACACCATCATCCCAAAATTGAGAGACAGACACATACAGAGAATCACAGTTGAGATCTGCTTCTCAGAAGCAGTAGCCGCTGAAGCTATACATTAGTGAGAGCATGGAATTGGTAATTCAGGTAAATTTTTGGAGGGTGATTTATACTAGTGTGAGATAGACTTAAGGGAACTCACACTTTTGTGGAGTTTACTTCTAGTATTTTAGTTCTCTATGTTTTTACAGTGAAGAGTCAAGAGAAAACAAAACAAAACAAAACAAAAAAACTTGACTCTGGCAAGGGAGGGGGAAATTAGCCATTTAATAATATATCCACAGCATTCCCCATAACAAAGGCTACTCTCCACAGGAAAATAATTTACCAGAGTCTTCTAAATCAAGGGAAGGGAATTTACCAAACTTTATCTTGCTTTCCCTTTCCTATCTGGCTGAGGAGACAAGAAGCTAAGAAACACTTAGCCAGGGACACATACCCATAAAAAACTCCTTGTTAACACATTACCACTATATCAAGAAGTCTCAAGTATAATAACAACAGATTTCAGCTGAAAGAGTTGCAAGACACATCTTCTATCTAAGGAGGAGTTCTTAGAGAATCCCAAGAGAACAGAAGAGCCAAAAGCAAGGACAATAATGAATTTGGGTCTTCTGGCATGCATACTTATATAAAAAAATGAAACATAATCCAAATTCAAGTCAAATGAACATAAAATTTCACATTTAAAGTCTTTTACCTCTGTTTCTATTACCTATAATATCATGTCTGGCATTCAACAACAAATTACTAGACTTACTACCAGGGAAATAAAAACACACTCAGGAGAGATAGGAGCATCAGAACCAGAGTTAAATATGATATGTTTTTGAAATACCAAACCACAGATTTAAAGTAACTACAATTAATTTGTTTAGGGCACTAGTGGCTAAGGAAAAAAACAAGATGTCTTTCCATAGGCGGACAGATAAACAAATGGTGGTAAATCCATACATTGCAACATTATTCAATGATTTAAAACATGAGAGATATCAAGTCATAACAAGATAGGGACAAATCTTAAACATATATTAAGTGGAAGAAGCCAGTTTGAAAAGATGACATAATATATAATTCCAATTATATGACATTTTGAGATAGTAAAAACACTATTGGTTTGCAAGAGAGAGAGGAAATGGTCACGGTTGGAGGGGAGGAGAGGTGAAGCTTGAAAAGGTAATCCACAGAGAAATTTTTGGGTGGTAAAACTTATCAAAGTTACTGTAATGTTGGATACATGACACAATGCATTTTCTACAACCATAGAACTTTACAGCATAAAGAGTGAATCTTATCTATGCAAATTTAAAAAATCACTTAAGAGTGAGGAGATATCAGGATTGAATGCAGACTGGGACAAGACAATCTACTGGCATGAAGAATGTGTGAAACAATCTTACTAAGGCGGGGGATGCTTCTATAAGGAATGCTGGAAATAAGTGGAGACTGTGAGGTTAAAGCAAAATGAACTACACACAAGCACTGCATTCCAGTTGATAAAGCTGTTCCTTGCAGGGATTTAATTCGGGTTAGCAATTCTGATAATGCTATACTTGTATAGTGGAAATGAACAATTAAGCATATGTAACAAATGCTAGGAGCCAGGTTCTCAACTGTTGGAATGAAAGATAAGCAATGGAGGAGGCTAAAATGATCCACGTGGTAATGGATTAGTTTTTGAGATATCTGTATAAACTGTGCCTGACAGTATAGATACAGATCATTAAATGGAAAATAATTATCTATGTGTAAGTACATGAATTAGTATACACACATATATTTCCTGGACTGTCAGCTAAAGTCTTGGAAGCAATAATATCCCAGTAGCAATAAGCATACCTGTTATCCATCCATGTCTTCTTCTCCTTCTCCTTTTTCTTCTTTTAAAATTTATTTATTTATTTTGAGGGGGAGGGAAGAGAAAGAGGGAGAGAGACAGAATACCCAAGCAGGGTATGTCAGCACAGAACCCAATGTGGGATTTGAACTCACAAACAATGAGACCACACCTGAGTGGAAATCACTTAGTTGGTTTACTGAGCCACCCAGGTACCCTAGTAGTGTTAGATTTTTAACCCAAAGTATAAAATAAGTATCAAGAGTCTCTGCAGAAATCACAAAGGGAGGAAGTAAGGGAGGAAAGGATAGAGGGAGGGAGGGAGGGGAAATAAAAATATCCCCCCACCCCCAGCAATGTACAAACATACAAACATATATAGATGCACAAGATAGTACCATTATGTTGGAAATCTACTCATAGTCAAAGAGCAAACTATTTTGAAAACAGGTTCTGAAAACAAAATGAAAGGGGGAAACTGATAATTTTCATTTGTTAGAGCAAAGTCCAGGAGAAACGAATGAGAACACCTTCCCTGGGAAAAAGTGAAAAATACCTAGTTAGAGTTCTAGCAAATGCTGAGATAGGATAGAATCAGATGTACATTTAAAATGATGTAAATTCTCTTTAACATTACTTATTATTCCTACTTCTGAAATTATTAAGTACATTTAGTGAAACTTTTTACTGCTTAGTAACATTAACATTTTTTAAATGCTTAAATAGTTAATAAAAAATTACTTAAAATGTGTCACCAAGGATTACATGTTTACCCTGCTATGTATTCCAAAGAAATGTCTTATTAATGGAATGGAAGGGAAAAAATAGAAAAAAATTCTTTGAATAGTAATGATTTTGATGGAGAGCTCTGGTATCATAAGCAGTGATATCAGACAATACACAGCTTTTTAAACATCCAATGGCCCAAAGAAATACTTTGTTGATTTGTGTATTTGATTTTTTCCCATTTGTACTGGTATTTCTGTGGTTTTCCTTCATTCTTGAACTTCAGTTTCTTCCCTAGAGATATTCTACCTTTATAATTTTTTTTTTTTTTTTTTTTTTTTTTTTACATTTTCCTGTTTTGATTGTTAGATCTTCCTACTGATACTTGGGCATTAATTTTTTTTCTGGACATCAGAAATTTTCCTACTATATAGAGGACTGACTTCATCATCAAATCTTGTTACTGTATTCTTGTTCTGACTCACTACTGTGGTGCCTATTCTGTCCTCCATCATGTTTCACATAGCATGATTGAATAGGTCAGTGTAGGGGGTGAATGACAAAGAGACAAATCTCAGTGTGCTCTGGAGTTTAAAAGGCTTGAATGAAGTGTAAAAATCTATAGCTAGATTTGTTAGTGAGGCCTGGAGTAAGAGAATATTCTGCAAGTTTGGGATACACAACAGTCAATAACAGGGCACAATTTGAGGAGCTTTGCAAACACATAAAGATAATCGAAATTAAGTCTATTGGGGGAGAAATTTGTCACAATACAGCACTATTGAATAATGTCAGGCACTTTAAATGTAGATAAATGATCATACATGGGAGTCTGGAGTCTCATAATTGTTTCCAGGATATTTGTTTGGTCTTTTGTAAAATAGCTAACCTATTTTTTTTTTCCTTTTAGGAGTTACCCATTAGTGGGGAAATGGGAACCAATGCCAAAATACCAATGTCCTACATCTTCTTGTATGCATAAGTTTAGGTAGTGTTATATAGCACACTATTTATGTGGAACATTAGATACCAATTATAATAACTTTTGGAAGCACAAATGCTTAAATGCTCCCCTTAAGAAGTCAATTGCCAAATGCAATGATGCATCATGTTAAATTAAACCCACAATTAGATACTATAAATAGAAAAATGCCAGAAAGTTCTATTAACACTGTCTCCTAAATCACTGTCCCATAATTAATGAGATATGAGAAAAAAAAAAACCTTAAATTCTAGTTTATCTAATGAACTAATATAGGAAATACAGTTTATCATTTATCTTAAAATAAATGTATAGCAACATCATAAATGGCTGTTTAAAATGTAATTACTAATATCCTAATTCATCACAGAGTAAGAATAGATGCAAATTATGTCAATGTGCAAGAAAAATATTCAGTTTCTTATATATACTTTTATATATATTTTTTACAAATGCATATTCCAGTGTAGTCTCTGATGTTAGGTAGCAATAGTTATAGAAAATTGTGTCCCAGCAAATAAGTAATGATGTGATGTGATGCTACATACTAAAAAGAAAAATTTTAAATAACTGTTGTAATTTTTTTCTATAACGATATTTTTCTTCATGTGCAGTAGCTTTTGTGTTGAATTTTCAGATATTTTTCACACCATTGCATCATTTCAAAACAAATAGATTGTCTTTAAAAAAAATTCTCATGAGCAATTCATTTTGATAGAGCAGTCAGAATTTCAGATTCGACACAGCTCATTCGTGCTCCCTTTAAAGATTAGATTGCTCACTTGCAGTGTTGGATGCCCACAAAGTTGGTTTTCAATATGCATGAGAAATTAATGCCCTTAAAGAAAAAATATAGTCAAAGACTATAATACACAGCTAGATAGGAACATACACAAATAAATGATAAACCTATACTTTCCTACCAGCAGTTCTTTCTCTTATATTTCTTTTAGTTTTGTGGTAGCTGAATACCTTCCTAATACTTAGTATTTATCAGATTCTCTAAGTCACCTGCAAAAAGGATTAAAAAATACAATGAGTAAAAATGAGAATGTAAATGTCATGGATCCTTTTTTTTTAATTTTTAATACTTTATTTATTTTTGAAACAGAGACAGAGCACAAGAAGGGGAGGGACAAAGAGAGGGGGAGCCACAGAATATGAAACAGGCTCCAGGCTCTGAGCTGTCAGCACAGAACCTGACCCAGGACTCGAACCCACAAACTATGAGATCATGATCTGAGCCGAGGTTGGAGGCTTAACCAACTGAGCCACCCAGGCACCCCAATCTTTTAACAAGTGAATAGTGACAATGGGAGAAACTTTTAGTAGACAATGAAAATATCAAAGCCCAGATATCTTGAAGATCAGTTTCTATTTACAGGCAAAAATATAAAGCTAAGTAATGCTGACACAAATATTTGTGTGAAATGAGCTAAACAGAAAATGCTGAGGTATAATTAAAAAGTGAATGTCATCTTAGAGTCATCTTTAACTTTCTACAGTTCAATTTTCAAATTCAGTAATTTTCTTCTTTCAGAAAATCTTCAGTTTGTACCATCTACTCCATAACTAAAACGTAATGAGCAACTCTGCCTAGCACTGGACTATTTACTTTTACACAAATGGGATCACCTGATCTTTTAAATAATTTTATGAATTCTAATCATTTTTCCACATAACAGATGAGAAATGGTTAGAGAAATTACATACAATTTGTGAAAGGTCAGATATCTAATAAGTGATATGTAAGGGAGAAAACAATTTTCCCTCTACTCTTCTAGTCCTTAGCTGAGATTTCTCTAGTAAAAGGTTAACCAGAGAAAAAAAGAGAAGTGTACCACAATGTTTACTTTCTGTATATACGGACACTGGGATAGGTAAGTAACCCTGAGGTGGCTTAGAATTCACACTTAAAAGCCATCTTTTTTTTTTTTTTTTTAAATTTATTTCTGAGAGAGAGAGAGAGTGTGTGTGTGTGAGCAGGGGAGGGTCAGAGAGAGTGGGAGACACAGAATCCGAAACAGGCTCCAGGCTCTGAGCTAGCTGTCAGCACAGAGCCTGATGCGGGGCTCAAACCCACGAACCTGTGAGATCATGACCTGAGCAGAAGTTGGACACTCAACCTACTGAGTCACACAGGTGCCCCTTAAATGCCATCTTAATAAGACAAAAAGGAGAGAGGGTGTAGGCCTATTAGGAGAGAGTTAATAATTTTTAAGAAAGATGAATGGGCTCTTAGCATTACAGATGGGAGGTGTAATAGTTTGTGGCAAAGTCTGTATAGATGTGGTGTCACTTCTAGTCCCTCCTGTAATAAGAGCCAGTCTGCCTGGTAGATGAAACTCAGGGGAGAGGATTTTAGTTCCTGTTGGAGGATCTGTGTTTAGGAAGAAAAAAGTAGCTCATAGAAAGTCTCTCATTGCATTTGCTATTTTTTGAATGCCTATTTGAAAAGCTTCAAAATCAACCATATTATCAAACCAGCATATTTTGGGGTAGCATGTCCTGAACTCCTGCAGTCATATTTTGGAGTGACATACTCTCCTATCCTCCGGCAACCCCAGGCATTTTGATAATCCAACTGTGCTCTTGGCCACTGTCATTATAAGCCCTTGTCATCTTTCTCTTTATGACAAACTGGTGGAGAAACTCATTCATTCATTCATTCATTCATTCATTCATTGGTTCATTCATAATACTTAAATGGATTTACTGGTAGCTCTGATTTTCAATTTAGTAGCCCATGAATCCTATTTGGCTCAAAGATATGTTTAATTTGACATGCAAACTTGTTTTATTCTAATTGAATCACCTAGAAGTATTTAAAATTTGGAGAATTCATAGGAAATCCAAATCTCCCATGTCTCCTCCAAAATTTAGATAACTGAGCCTGCAATTATATGAGGCAACTTGTTGTGAGGATCAGGGGCTTCATCGAAAGATATGCTACAGTCCCAGTCTTTTCCTATTGAATCTTTGGGGATTATTTATGTACTTGTGGAAGCTAAGATCACATGCCAACACAGACAACAATTTAAGAGATTTATTAGGAACATGGAAGGATTTCACTGTGTTTGTGTATTTTACTAAACTCTATTCTAGTATATGCAAAGACAAAGGAAGCATCACAGTATTTTTTAGTCTTTTAAAACGAGAGCCAACATCTACAATTGATGAGTATCAGATGATCTCCTGCCTTGATAGATTTCAAAGTTAAGTTAACCTTCCCAAGCTATAGTCAAGGCTCAAATTCAGGAAGAACAAGAGACCTTATGAGCATTTGAAGATTTACTGAAATAGAAGAAACTTGAATTCTTCACTCCACTGAAGTATTTCCTATTGTGTTTTCTTAGAAGTTAATAATATGCCTCTATATCTTTCAGTTCTATCTATGCTAATGCATCTTCTATTAGAATGTAGCTTAGGGGAGGGTCCATATTAGTAGTGCGCCTCCAGCTCAGTGTATGAAATCTAAACAAGGATTCTTAGATTTGCATACATCTTCACATATATATATATATGTATATGAAGGCTGACAAAAAAGGTGTAAAATATAGTGGATGTAAGTACTTGCTTCCTGTCCAGCATCATTCCTTTAAAACCATGTGATCAGAGGGGATAGAAGAGGGCAGGGGGATGAAATAAGCCACCTACAAAGGTCATGAATATGTACAGATGGCATTGTCTTCAACAAACAAAGAATCCCATTCTTCTGACATTAATTTTTTATCCAAGGTATCCAGATTAAACCCAAGCAGGTATTAAGTTTCCTTCTCTTTAAAAAAAAAAAAAAAAGTTTATTTCTTTATTTTGAGAGGGAGAGAACAGCACACCCACATGTGAGTGGAAGAAGGACAGAGAAAGGCAGTAGAGAGAATCCTAAGCAGGCTCCATGTTGTCAGCGCAGAACCAGACTGGAGCTCAAACCCATGAATCGTGAGATCATGACCTGAGCCAAAATCAAGAGTTGGATTCTTAACTGACTGAGCCACTCAGAGGCCTCTTGAGCTTCCTTTTCTTAATCAACTTATTTTTTGGAAAAAGAAGCCCTCTATTTTGCTGAGTTTACTGGTATCCCTCAACTGTGGCATGTGAAAGATTTTCCAATTAAATAGGAGAAAATGTGGCCACGATACAAAGGAAAGCAAAACCAAGAGGTCTGCAAAAAGAGAGGGAGAGGTAGACATTCTAAGTAATATTATTTAAAGTCCTAAAATCAGATATGACTAAACCGAATGTACCTCTGAAATCATCAAATAAAAAAGCCTATATTCAAAATGGATAGAGTGGGTGGAAATACACCTAATAACACCACAAAAACCATACTTTAGAACTGGACTTGATGAATGATTTTATTGCTAGAGTGCAGAAAACTGTCTTGATAATACACATGGCCCTGAAATGCTGATCACAGCATTTTTAATATTTCCTTACACCAACCAGTAGAACAGGTTAAGGAAGAGAGGAGAATTTAACAGCATTCAAGTGACAGCAAAATTATTGAAGAGAAAAATGCCATGCCATAATATAACTGTCTCCATTCAAATATGAATAATATGGACCAACTACAATTAGACCACCATGAACTCACTTTGTAAATTAGAAAAAGGAAGCGGCAAAAAAAGGGCATGGTTTTGAGATAGAGAGATTTATTCTAGGAAGAAGGAATATGTTTTAGATGGCATCTCCTCTGTATTTTTGTTAAAATTTAAAAACATATATTAATTTCACTAAACAAGGTATGTAAATAACATAAGAAAAATTAAGTGAGATTAAGAGGATTATTTGGCTAAGAAAAGGGAATGATATAAGTAAAAGGACAATAAAATTTAAAATAGAATTAGAAAGAATATAGGAAAGAACAATCTTAGAACTATTGTTAGGGGATCTAAATGAGTAACATACAAGACAAATTTTAAAAGTTTTCCCTCAGGACAGCTGGGTGGCTCAGTCAGTTAGGCATCAGACTTTGGCACAGGTCATGATCTCATGAGGTCAAGCCCCACATCAGGCTCTGTGCTGACAGCTCAGAGGTTGAAGCCTGCTTCAGATTCAGTGTCTCCCTCTCTCTCTGCCCCTCCCCATCTTGCTCTCTCTCTCTCAAAAGTAAATAAACATTTTAAAAAATTAATTAAAATTTTTAAAAAAGATAAGCTTCCTCTAATTTAGAGAAAAATAAACATTAAAATAATAAAATAACCAAAAAGATGTCAAATATAAAGGCCGTAGAACCAAAAATTATAAATAGAACAGAAACAAAATGAACAGAAACAGGGATCAAATATGTTGTAAATTTTGCACTGCCTTATGCATTGAAAAACATAATTTTGAAGTTGAATTAATTAATTACATGCCAAAAATTAAAACCAATAATTTTTTAAATGATTGACACATTAAATTTATAAAGATATTCATTCTTATACAAGAATATAAGTTCAAAAAATAAGTATTTTAAGTCAAAGAAGAAATTAAATCTGCCCCAATACTTTGCAATTTCACAAAATGCTTCAGTGTAATAGCCAAGAGTTTTATGAAAACGTTTTTTTGTGCCAAGAATGTGTATTGCCATAGTTAGCATCATACGAGAAAACTATATCCACTTACTAGCTTTCTTTGTATGAATTATAAGTACATGTAAACATTTATATTTAAAAAATTGTTGTTTAGGAGGGGGCAAGATGGCGGAGAAGTAGGGAGCTCCGTACCTGCACTCGCGCCCAGGCATCACATGGGAAAGATCTGAAGCCATCAGAAACCATACCACACCCAAGAGATTGGGAGAGAAAGGACTCAGACTCCACTGAGAAAGCCTTCTAATGTGAGTGCAAACTGGGGAAGTAAAAATCAGGCCTGGATTGGAGACTGGAGAGACGGGCCACCCCCTCTGTGGGGAGTGAGAGGTGAAAAAGAGAGTCCGAAACAGAAAAACCTCCGCTCGGAGGAAAAAACCTCCACTCGGGGTGTAGAAAATCT